>NC_051309.1:30774572-31077603 GCF_015220235.1 Choloepus didactylus
TATCCATATCCAAAAGAATGAAAGAGGACCCCTACCTCACACCCTACACAAAAATTATCTTGCATATATAAAGAAATCCTACAACTCAATGACAATAGTACAGATGGCCCAATTATAAAATAGGCAAAAGATATGAAAAGACAGTTCTCTGAAGAGGAAATACAAATGGCCAAGAAACACATGAAAAAATGCTCAGCTTCACTAGCTATTAGAGAGATACAAACTAAGACCACAATGAGATACCATCTAACACCGGTTAGAATGGCTGCCATTAAACAAACAGGAAACTACAAATGCTGGAGGAGATGTGGAGAAATTGGAACTCTTATTCATTGTTGGTGGGACTGTATAATGGTTCAGCCACTCTGGAAGTCAGTCTGGCAGTTCCTTAGAAAACTAGATATAGAGCTACCATTCAATCCAGCGATTGCACTTCTCGGTATATACCCGGAAGATCGGAAAGCAGTGACACGAACAGATATCTGCACGCCAATGTTCATAGCAGCATTATTCACAATTGCCAAGAGACGGAAACAACCCAAATGTCCTTCAACAGATGAGTGGATAAATAAAATGTGGTATATACACACAATGGAATACTACGCAGCAGTAAGAAGGAACGATCTCGTGAAACATATGACAACATGGATGAACCTTGAAGACATAATGCTGAGCGAAATAAGCCAGGCACAAAAAGAGAAATATTATATGCTACCACTAATGTGAACTTTGAAAAATGTAAAACAAATGGTTTATAATGTAGAATGTAGGGGAACTAGCAGTAGAGAGCAATTAAGGAAGGGGGAACAATAATCCAAGAAGAACAGATAAGCTATTTAACGTTCTGGGGATGCCCAGGAATGACTATGGTCTGTTAATTTCTGATGGATATAGTAGGAGCAAGTTCACAGAAATGTTGCTATATTAGGTAACTTTCTTGGGGTAAAGTAGGAACATGTTGGAAGTTAAGCAGTTATCTTAGGTTAGTTGTCTTTTTCATACTCCCTTGTTATGGTCTCTTTGAAATGTTCTTTTATTGTATGTTTGTTTTCTTTTTAACTTTTTTTCATACAGTTGATTTAAAAAAGAAGGGAAAGTTAAAAAAAAAAAAAAAGAAAAACAAGGAATAAAAAAGATGTAGTGCCCCCTTGAGGAGCCTGCGGAGAATGCAGGAGTATTCGCCTACCCCACCTCCATGGTTGCTAACATGACCACAGACATAGGGAACTGGTGGTTTGATGGGTTTAGCCCTCTACCATAGGTTTTACCCTTGGGAAGACGGTTGCTGCAAAGGAGAGGCTAGGCCTCCCTATGGTTGTGCCTAAGAGCCTCCTCCCGAATGCCTCTTTGTTGCTCAGATGTGGCCCTCTCTCTCTGGCTAAGCCAACTTGAAAGGTGAAATCACTGCCCTCCCCCCTACGTGGGATCAGACACCCAGGGGAGTGAATCTCCCTGGCAACGTGGAATATGACTCCCGGGGAGGAATGTAGACCTGGCATCGTGGGACGGAGAACATCTTCTTGACCAAAAGGAGGATGTGAAAGGAAATGAAATAAGCTTCAGTGGCAGAGAGATTCCAAAAGGAGCCGAGAGGTCACTCTGGTGGGCACTCTTATGCACACTTTAGACAACCCTTTTTAGATTCTAAAGAATTGGGGTAGCTGGTGGTGGATACCTGAAACTATCAAACTACAACCCAGAACCCATGAATCTCGAAGACAGTTGTATAAAAATGTAGCTTATGAGGGGTGACAATGGGATTGGGAAAGCCATAAGGACCACACTCCACTTTGTCTAGTTTATGGATGGATGAGTAGAAAAATAGGGGAAGGAAACAAACAGACAAAGGTACCCAGTGTTCTTTTTTACTTCAATTGCTCTTTTTCACTCTAATTATTATTCTTGTTATTTTTGTGTGTGTGCTAATGAAGGTGTCAGGGATTGATTTAGGTGATGAATGTACAACTATGTAATCGTACTGTAAACAATCAAAAGTGCAATTTGTTTTGTATGACTGCATGCTATGTGAATATATCTCAATAAAATGAAGATAAAAAAAAAAGAATGAAAGAGGACCCCTACCCCTCACCCTACACAAAAATTAACTAAAAATGAATCAAAGATCTCAATGTAAAAGACAGTACCATAAAACTCCTAGAAGATAATGTAGGAAAACATCTTCAAGACCTTGTATTAGGTGGCCACTTCCTAGACTTTACACCCAAGCACAAACAACAAAAGAAAAAATAGATAAATGGGAACTCCTCAAGCTTAGAAGTTTCTGTACCTCAAAGGAATTTTTAAAAAAGCTAAAGAGACAGCCAACTCAATGGGAAAAAATGTTTTGAAACCATGTATCTGACAAAAGACTGATATCTTGCATATATAAAGGAATCCTACAACTCAATGACGATAGTGCAGACAGTCCAATTGTAAAATGGGCAAAAGATATGAAAAGACAGTTCTCTGAAGAGGAAATACAAATGGCCAAGAAACACATGAAAAAATGTTCAGTTTCACTAGCTATTAGAGAGATGCAAATTAAGACCACAATGAGATACCATCTCATACCAATTAGAATGGCTGCCATTAAACAAACAGGAAACTACAAATGCTGGAGGGAATGTGGAGAAATTGGAAATCTTATTCATTGTTGGTGGGACTGTATAATGGTTCAGCCACTCTGGAAGTCAGTCTGGCAGTTCCTTAGAAAACTAGATATAGAGTTACCATTCGATCCAGCGATTGCACTTCTCAGTATATATCTGGAGGATTGGAAAGCAGTGACACGAACAGATATCTGCATGCCAATGTTCATAGCAGCATTATTCACAATTGCCAAGAGATGGAAACAACCCAAATGTCCTTCAACAGATGAGTGGATAAATAAAATGTGGTATATACACAATGGAATGCTACATAGCATTAAGAAGGAATGATGTCGTGAAACATATGACAATATGGATGAACCTTGAAGACATAATGCTGAGCAAAATAAGCCAGGCACAAAAAGAGAAATACTATATGCTACCACTAATGTGAACTTTGAAAAATGTAAAGCAAATGGTTTATAATGTAGAATGTAGGGGAACTAGCAATAGAGAGCAATTAAGGAAGAGGGAACGATAATCCAATAAGAACAGATAAACTATCGTGGGTAAATTTAACGTTCTGGGAATGTCCTGGAATGACTATGGTCTGTTAATTTCTGATGGGTATAGTAGGAACAGTTCACAGAAATATTGCTATATTAGGTTAGTTTCTTGGGGTAGAGTAGGAACATGTTGGAAGTGAAGTAGTTATCTTAGGTTAGTTTAGGTTAGTTGTCTTTTTCTTACTCCTTTGTTATGGTCTCTTTGAAATGTTCTTTTATTGTATGTTTTTTTTTAATTTTTTTATGTTTTTTTTTAATTTTTTATACAGTTGATTTAAAAAAAAAAGAAGTTTAAGGAAAAAACTGCAGAGCCCCCTTGAGGAGCTGGTGGAGAATGCAAGGGTATTGGCCTGTCCCACCTCGATGGTTGCTGATGTGCTCACAGACATAGGGAACTGGTGGTTTGATGGGTTGAGCCCTCTACCACAGGACTTGCCCTTGGGAAGACTGTTGCTGCAAAGTAGAGGCTAGGCCTCCCTATAATTGTGCCTAAGAGCCTCCTCCCGAATGCCTCTTTGTTGCTCAGATGTGGCCCTCTCTCTTTAGCTAAGCCAACTTGTCAGATGAAATCACTGCCCTCCCCCCTACATGGGATCAGACACCCAGTGGAGTGAATCTCCCTGGCAATGTGGAATATGACTCCAGGGCAGGAATGTAGACCCGGCATCATGGGATGGAGAACATCTTCCTGACCAAAAGGGGGAAATGAAAGGAAATGAAATAAGCTTCAGTGGCAGAGAGATTCCAAAAGGAGCCGAGAGGTCACTCTGGTGGGCACTCTTACGCACAATATAGACAACCCTTTTTAGGTTCTAATGAATTGGGGTAGCTGGTGGTGGATACCTGAAACTGTCAAACTACAGTCCAGAACCCATGAATCTTGAAGATGATTGTATAAAAATGTAGCCTATGAGGGGTGACAATGGGATTGGGAAAGCCATAAGGACCACACTCCCATTTGTCTGGTTTATGGATGGATGAGTAGAAAAATGGAGGAAGGAAACAAACAAGCAAACAAATAGACAAAGGCACCCAGTGGTCTTTTTTACTTTAATTACTCTTTTTCACTTTAGTTATTATTCTTATTATTTGTGTGTGTGTGGTAATGAAGGTATCAGGGATTGATTTCGGTGATGAATGTACAACTATGTAATGGTAGTGTGGACAATGAAACGTACAATTTGTTTTGTATGACTGCATGGTATGTGAATATATCTCAACAAAATGAATAAAAAAAAGAAAATAGCAAAATCAACTGATTTAAAATATATTTTCCCCTTTCCCAACATCTGGGGGGAGGCCAAACTATTATTGTCATAAGTTAAAAAGATGAAGAATATGGGGAGCTAATTCTTCAATTATATTATCAATCACCAACATTAAAAATTCAGCCGAAATTGTTCTGTTCAATATTTAAGGAAGGAAAACATGGAAGGGGAAAACAGTATATAACCAGCCTTTATGAAATTACCAAAGTTCTCCTTCATTTAAACCTAACGGACCATGATGGTGGAGCGTCTTTTTTTTTTTTTTTTTTTTGAAGATTATTCCTGTTTTGTCTACTTTTTTTCTGTGGAATTTTGACAAGCAAGAATAGAGAATCCATGTGGAAGAGAGAATTGAAGAAATTTAAATTACAAGTGTTGGGGAAAAGTGCTAAGAGATAAATCAGATAAAGTCTAAGGGAAAATGAAAAACAGAGCATGGGTGAGAGAATGAGATTTGGGCAAAGGAAAGAAATGTAAAGCTGTTAATCAGCTACTTTGGAAAATGAGGAACTTCTAAAAGCAGCTGGTGAAAATGTATAAAATATAATGATATTTACTGGTTAGAATGAATCAATTACCCAGGGGGTGAGAGGGTGGTCAGAGAAATGTCAAAAAAGCAAAAAATCAGTGGGAGAATGAGAACTAGTGAACTATCTTGAATGAAACTTACATATTGAAAAGTGTTAAAGTATTCAGAAGATACAATGGAAACAAACTTAACACAGGGCTTGATGAATTTGCAAATACATGCACCATAAACTTTACGACTAAATCACCTGCATTATTGGTAGAGTTTTAGATTACAGAAGTGATTTTTGAGCATTTTATTTTTATTTATTTTTATTTATTTTTAATTTAATGGTGCCCCCTTGGGCTGAGCATGAATTCCTCAAGCTACCTGTCTCAAATACATTTTCATTTGCTTTCCTAGAGAAGAAAACATCTTCCCTTCTTCATATAATTTAATGCTTCCAGAGTAATAAAATATATGATTATATAGTAAGGAGTGACATCATTGGGAAAATTGCTTAAATTGTGGATTTACTTTGGGAGGCTATTTTATATTTTATAGTTTCTCAATCCTCAAATTCTCAAATGTGTTTTTTTTTTTTTGCCCTAGACCTATGGTCAGTGTGTCTCATCTGGGTACAAAGTTGAAAGATAGTGGAATCCAAGTAAATCTATAGTCAAGCTACCAGTAAAAAGCAATGCACAACCAGTTAACTGGCTGCCTAAAGCTTCAAACTGCACTTGTGCATTTTATACATTTATGAGACTTGAATTGCTGCTTATATTTCTATTTATTCTCTCAATATTGGATGAACTTCAGGATATAATGATTTCATATTTTAGAGCAAATCATATACTACAATGAAGAATGTCTTCAGGAGTTACTGATTTAGAGTTCATTATTCTACAAATTAGACCAAATATTTCATCTTTTGCAAGGAAAAGCATTAAAATTAGTAGTCATTTATTTTTTCTCAAAGTTTTAATTCTCAATAATAAATGCATACCATGTTTCAGGTTTTTGAAAAATTTTGTTACTTTGTGACTGTAAAGTACATTTTATTATTTCCATTTTACATATGACAAATCAGTTTAGATCTTATTTTACATTTATTCAACAAGAATCTGTGAAATGACTATTATGATTCAATTCCTCAGAATTTAAATTTCTGAAACTATAGGGAAATATAACACATGGTTCTTATCTATCAGAATTTATAATATAGGCAAGGGTGGGGAAAGAGGGAGGCAGAACATATATTGTGGATACCATTTGTGATAATATTATTATGGGGGTTTTGGTTAAATGAGTACAAGGAAGAAGTGATTATACCAAGCAGGAAAGGCCAAGAAAGTGTTCTATGAAAAAATGAGTTTTAATTGGTTGTTGAAGGATAAGTTGAAGTAAAGAGAAGGGTGTTTTGTGATGTAAGAAAACCATACAAGCTGAAGAATGAAGAGAATAAAAAGTAAATACACTTACAATTAGGCATGGTTGTTTGAAAATTACATTTCTGGAGGAGATGGTCCATGCAAGGAAAGTGTGGAATACTTGAATATATATGATACAGAATAAATGCCTTTTTGAAAACAAAGTAGTTGTTTTTAGCTAATTAGCAAAAATGATAGATTTAAAATAGTTTTGTAATAGCATTCATTTTAGAGAACTGTTTTCATGCTGGTGTGCTGAAGGAAATAATCTACGCATCATAAAATATAACATTTGAGGCTGCTTTTGTGGCTTTCAACTTAAGATGCATATATATATATATATATATATGCCCAAGTATTTTGAAATTCCTTGGTATTTTGTCAAACATCAAAAACCATTCTGAAATGCTCAACAAGATGAAAGTGTCACATTGGCCCAAAGAATCCTTCAAAACTTACTCTTCAAATTGCCATTCTTATGATAGATGGACTGCATCAACTTTTTATTGAATGAAAAACCAGTATTGTAACAGTGGACTGTTTGATCCAATGTCTTATTTTACAGATAAAGAAAATGAGGCCCTAATAGGCTAGAAGTCAGGGTGTTAACTATTAAGCAATTACTTTTCCCACTTTGCCATACATTCTAAAGCCAAGCAATATACTCTGTCCATTGTTCTAATTGTCAAACCTCTTCCTCTACCATCTTTAAAAATCAGAAGAAACATTTCATTTATAGTGAGAAAAACTCAAATTCTCTTCCCTACAATTTCTGCTGTCTTTGAAGCAGAACCAGAAGTATTAAAAGAAACAAACAAACAAACAAACAAAAAAACTATACAATTTGGTGATTTGGTGGTGCTACAGGAGGGTTGGGGAGGTGGAAGAGAGGATGACAGGTAAGAAAATTTTGATGAAGGACTTTTAAGGAGAAACAGCAATAGATAACATCTATTTATTCTTTCATGATTGAGGTGAGTGTATAATATTATAATCAACTTGAAATAAATTGAATTTTCTGATGAGTTCATGAACTGAAATGGAATTTATTAATTTATGTGTTTCTTAACATAATGGTGATGTCTTCTTCAGATGTTTATAAGAATCAATTTGTGATGATTGAGACCATGGAAAAAGGCCAATCATGTGGGCTTGAAAAATCTTTAACCACATCATAAATTTTAATTGTTTGAATTTTTAAAGTGCCGATATAAACTTAAAATAATAATATTAATATTGCTAATAATGAACATTCATTTAGAACCTTCTTTGTCTTGTGAAATTCATTATCTTCATCTTCATTACAGCCTTGAAAGTTTACCAGAATTATTTCCATTTTTCCATGGGAAAATTTGGATTCAGAAGATAGAAGAGATGAGATTTGAATTCAAGTCTCTCTGATTCAAAGGCTATGCCTCTCTTATCATATTTTCTTCCTCCCTAAAATTAATTTGGTATTCCTGGGTTTAGAGAAGATCAATAAATAATACCCTTTTTTTCCATCCTGAATTCAGGAACATTTGAGCAATGAGACATAAGCTATAGGCAAATGGAGATCGAGATGTCAGCTTGGGGAAGTATGGTTGTGTTTATGTGTTGAACGGGCTCCTTCATACTTCAATTTGGAAGTCTAGAGATTCTCACGCCCAATCAGGCAAAGAAATAGACAACTATAGGCCTCTTCATGGAGACAGCCATCTGCTATGCCTGTCTACTCAGGGCTACTAGAGCTCAATGAACTGCCTTATCAATGAGGTGAGGAAGGAGTGTTTTCCTCTCCCAAATTCACCTATCAGACAAGTCATCTTTCCTCTCCTGGGGCCGAGTTTGTGAGGTATGGGGAAGAAGCCAAGGGTGGCCGGCTGACATAGAAAAATGGGTACATTTGTTTGAATAGAAATGATTACATCACTAACGAATGATCAAGAGAAGAATCCAATTCTAAAACAACACCCTAATAACTACATTATAATGTAATATAATCAGAATGTTTGACATTAATTTCCTTTAATCTTCAATGAAAATACTACACTTTGGAATATATTCTGATACCTTATTTTATGGTTTTTGTTTTTAATTCCTGGAATACAGTATTCTAATACCTATCTAAAATAGAAGTCACAAATTTAATATTTTGAAACTCATCCAAAGTTTCTTGGAAACATTTTCAGTGACTTGAAAATCAGTGCTAATTTCTGAAACACATATGTCACTAGGGATGGATGACCTAATTTAGATGAATTGTGATTCAAATATTCATCTACAATTCAAGTTTGACCTAAATCAAATGTGAAAGCCTTAAAGTTTGGTTAATTTTATTCATTACTTTCTCTCTTTATATGTTTTTATATTTCCTGTTTCTGACTAGGATTAGAAACAGAGCTGCCAGCAGTGTTAGAAAAACTGTTTCTATGATGATTCTACCTAACTGCAACCTAAAATGTACAAAACTCTGTAAAGATTTGAGGCTAGTTTTTCAGTCTGCAGATGTTTCAAATTTGGGGAGGATTTTCATAAATGTCTTCCTTTTTCTGAATTGTGTGATTATTTCATTATCATTACAATTTAGTTGGTTTCATAAATGTTTTATATTTTAATTTACACAAATATTTAGAAACCAATTCTTATTTCAATATGTTTTTATTCAAATATATAAGATTTTTATAAATATGAAAGACATTATTTCCAAACATCCACATCAGAATTAGAATTTTGCTTATATAAAATTTTAAGTGCAAATCTCATAGAGGAAAAAATATTTTTTTCTAATAAATTTTTCAAATGGCTGGTGTTTTAGTTCCCTTGGCAGCTCAAGCAAATACCTTGCAATGGGCTAGCTTAAACAATGGGGCTTTATTGGCTCATGGTTTAAGGCTAGAGGACTTCCAAAACCGAGGCATCAGTAAGGTGATGCTTTCTTCCCAAAACTGGGTGTTATGATGTTGGCTGCTGATCCTGGGCTCCTCTGTCACGTGATGTGAGGACCCAGGGCTGGGGGTCCCACTACCTCCTCCATTACCAAGATATCCGCAGCCACCCACATGATCAGGCAATAGGCCCCTCCCCCCAAGGAGGAAAGCATTCCTTCCCCAAATCACTGCTAGTAACCAAATCTCAGGTCATGTTTTTTTGTAACCAAACCTCATGAAATACTGTTGTAACCAAATCTCATAAGAAACTCAATTGTCACAAACCTTGATAAGCCCCTCCCCACCCCAGCACTCTTCTCCCTCTCTCTGCAGAATGGCAGAATGCTGACTTCACTCTCCTGACCAGCCACCATTGTGAAAAATCACCTCCTGTTTTGTAAGTCCCTAATTAAACTCATAGGTAACTCCATGCCAGGCGTGTTCTTTGGTGTTGGGGTTAATCTGGGTTGGAACACATGGCAATGTACATGGTGGCCTCTCCTAGCTTTTCTCTTCTGTTCTCCTTCCCTTGATGTTTAACTTCTGCCTGCTCCATCTGTGATTTTTTTCTCTCTCTGTCTGAATTTCATTCTGCTTATAATGGACTCCAGTAATGGGATTATGACATCTTTGATTGAGTCAGGCCATACCTTAACTGAAGTAACCTCATTGAAAAGTCCTACTTGCAATGGGTTCACACACAGAAATGGATTAAGTTTAAGAGCATGTTTTTCTAGGGTACATAACTCCAAATCACCAAAGCTTGTTACTTCTTATCTTTTATAGCTGAGCTGAAATGAGGACTCCTTCAAGAGGCCTTGGGGCACTATCTAAATAAAGTAGCTCCAGTTGCTATCACAATGACTCAGTTCTTTCATCCCTAATGTGACTAAAGGGAGAAAGACAAGCTCAAAGCCATAGGCTGAAGAAGACAAAATAATTATGAAGGTAAGTAGAGTCTCTAAAAGAGTTATCTGAGAATTTAAATTCAAAATTTATTTACACATCTATTTTAACAGTATAAAGAAATAAGTCAAGGTTTGGGAGAAAGATTCATTAACCCCAAGACTGCCTAGATGTTCACTCCAAGCACCTTTCATTCTTATCTTGCACAGGTGGCATAAGATTGCTTATATACTTCCACATCTTATAGAAGAAGTTCTGGAACTGACAGGAACTGAGTGTACTTGACATGGAGTAGAGCTAAAGAACATCAGGACTTAGAGACACCTTTAATTAAAAAGCTATATATGCTGTTTGACACATATCTACATCAAATAGTATGGTTTATATAAGAAGAGATATCTTGATTGCTGAACAGCCAAGATGAAAAGAAAACATTAAGTGCCATATGTATATGAGTGCCTGTATTTCATTTTCATAAAATCAGCTGGAAATAAAACAACTTACCAGTATCTTTAAACAAACATCATAAGCAAAAGGTCTACAGACGTAAATTAGCTAGTTGTGGAAAGGGAACCTAGTTAGTGTTATTGAAAAGTAAAGTCTGAAGCAGAGTGCTGGAATATGAGACTGCAGGGATAGGTGGGAATCCATCCGGGAGCATCTCATGTGACATGACCTAGAAGATGTAATGCATTTTGTATACAAAAAGGACTTTCTTGGAAATGGTTCCCAGCTCAAATTTAAAACAAATGTGCTTTTTCTCATGCATAATCTGATACTGCGGATTTCTAACAGTCTTGTATTCAGGGAAGAACTTAAATCCAGCCTTGCCTTCTCATCTTTATTCACTGTATTTGCCAGTCCACTGAGTGTATTCTCTCATGCCTCCAGGCCAAAGTTGTGTGGATTATGACTCAAAATGAACTTCATGTAGACTAATGAGAGCTCAAATCCAATTGTACTTCACATTGTATAACTGCATATACAAAAAGTGATTTATTACTCAACTAATATCAGTTGAGCATTTACTATTTATGAGGCACTATTGTAGGCACTTATAATAAATGATTGAATAAAATGAACAGAAAATATTGCCCTTGAAGAACTTACATCCTAGTAGACACTAACAGAAAAAAAATAAAAATAAAAAAGCCTATCATCATCTCTCTCAGTAATGGGTATGGGATATTCCTTCAACTGACTCTGATTTTTCTGATAGAATCTCTATAATTCTAATCAGTCATGAGGTCCTGGAGAAATAACTTTGGAAGTAGTTGCTGTGGTTGAGAGGGAGTTGATGCTCCACTGGCAAGCTGTTTATCTCTGATGGAGTTTCCTTTCAGCCTCCAAATTTCATGTTGAATTTTTGCAAGTTGAATTGCCTATAGACAGAATTACTTTATGGAGTTTAACATACATGAAAGATACGAATATATACTCTTTAAATATTCAGAAAATCACATTTAGACTTTTATATTTGTAAGTCTCTTTGTATCTGTTAGGTTCTCTTGGAAGCAACTATCAAGACCAAGTTACAAGTGCAAAATTTAAGGTAACGAGGAGAGAGACCAGGAGTAGGCAGGGTACATCTGCAGATCACAATGCAGGTCTGACATCTGTAAAAGAGAGTGGAGGAAGAAGCATAGAAATATACCAGCAGCCCCCTAGTCTACAACGGGATTGAGTTTTAACCCTTCAGGTTGACACACCCATTCCTAAGCACAGGATGTATTTGTGCGTCCCAGGGAAAGGGAAGAAAGAAAAGGTCTCAGACTACAGTGTCTTGACTAGCGCTAAGTCTTGATCAGCCCAACAGGGAGCTCCGCTGCAAAAACTGCCAAAGGGGAAGTCTCACACTGGAAAGAAATGCCCAGATTCTAGTACCATCATCTTGCTCAGTCATTGCCTTGGGTCTGCTTGGAAGAGAATGCCTCATTTTAAACACTGCAGTAGATTCCAAAAGATCTAAGCTGAAGGCTGTCAACTAAATGCTCTCCTCACAGTTGGTTTGAATATTCTTTCTTGAAGGAAGATCCCAGTGGTACACCTCCATTGTGCCACACCTATCATATCTCTTTTATCCTTAAGTTTTCATGATATTTCTTATTGAAGCAAGTCGCAGGATCTTGATTTGATTGCCTTCTTTCTGAGGAACTTGTCAACAGAATTCCATGTCCATAGAATCCCATGTATTTCTTCTCTCAAACCACAAAAGACTGGGTGTAGAATGGTATATACTTCCCTTAAGTTTTACTTTCTTGTGTGTATTGGAAAGACATACACATGCCATTTTATTTATGTGATGTTTCTTTTTACACTTTCAGCATTTTCCTGTTTACTAGTAGAAATAGATATTAACAAATAGAAGCAACACAAGTTTTCAGATCTTTTGATAATCTGAGAATGGGAACCTATGCCCTATAATGCTTAATTGTCTTTGAAATGAGAAGTCCCTTTTGTTGTTCCATGCCTCCTCCCCTGCTCTAGGGTAGGCCGATTTTATGGCTTCATCACTGGTAGTCCCATTTGTTTGGAGAACTGTGGTAGGGGACAATCTTAGTGTACCCTGTTGCCTTCCCCCTGAACCCACAAATACTTCCTGTGCCTAGAACTGGGTCTGTTGGCCTGAAAGGTTAAAAACTCAATCCCCTAGTAGTTAAGGAGGCTTCTGGTACATTTCTTTTTCTATTGTCCTGAGCATAGGTAAATAAATATTCATTGGAGACAGTCTGATTCTGGTGGGCAATTTTTTATGACATTCAGCTCACATCTCAATGATATTACTGTCAGTACACAATCTCAAGAAAGGGATACTTTGGGTAGAACATCTCCCTTTATCAGCTATGGATTAAGACCAGATGTCTATGGGGAACTGATGCCCACTTGTGAAGCTGACCTTGTTTCCTCTCTTCTCGATGTGAGAAAAGCTTTGTTCCATCCGGTGTTGGGTGAGGAGTACCTCTGTTGTTAGCCTTGACACCTTTGTTGGAGTGGATTATCATCTCCTTAGGTCTTTCTGACAGACAAAAACTATTTTCCTCTATATAGGATCCTGCTTTTAGATATAGGCCTAAAGTTTCATTCTTTGTGGAGCAATGAGTACTTTCAGGTGGGTGTCATTGAGTGTCTCCTGACAAATTGGCAACGCCATTCTACACAGCAATGGACCTTTTAGATCGTTCCCCATCTAATTTCTTCAATTTCTGAAATCTTACTGTCAAATATATCTGTTTCAATGTTGATGCATATTTTACAAATTCATATGAAAAATTCCCTTTCTTTTTCTGTTATCAGCAAGTCTTTGAGAATTCTTGTTTTTCAGTCTGTACTCCATCATCCATCCTCAGATAAGCCTCCTGGATTGTTTCCTAGTGTCTGTCTTTTTCATGTTTTCATGTGTTTTTTTCCTTTATCCTTACATATCTCTTATGGATTATTATATAATTGCTTTTTTTCTTAAGTTTTTTTGATTATAGGTATCTGATTTCCCTTAGGTGATCATGAATAAAAATATTACATTTTAACTCTGCCAGAGTTATGTTCTAGATACTGTGTTTATCCTGTGTGTACTTTTAACTTCAGAATTCAGTATTTGCTAAGGACTCAGAAATGATGGTTTACTTGAATGTAATGTTTATTTTGGAACTGTGTTAGCTATGACTGAGTATTAACCTACCAAATCTTTCATAAAATATGTAGTTATTTACTGCTGCTTCTTGCTTGTCTCATACATTCTATCATCCTTTTAGTATATGGGTAAAGTGTTGAAGTTTTCTAAATTTTCAAAGGTCTAAGATTGTTTCCTAGTAAGAAGGGATTAAAATAAGTACCTTGTAGGCATAAATCCAGCCTAACTGAATTAGGCAAGATATATGGGTGAGTAGGAATATTAATGACTTTTTCATGTTGTTGAAGCTCAGAGATCTTGACAGAGTGCCAGCAAAGTAATCAGTTTACCAGGTAAATGATGGGTAAATCACAAAATATGCATTTGGTCCATCTAAGGTTGTGATTAGCAATGATGTGTTGACAGATGTAAATATGCCAATAAATGTCATAAACACTGCCAAGGCGGGATCTGGGGCATTTTAAAAACACTATTATTACAGAAATGCAAACAGTTAGATATGAGATTCTCCTAAACGAAAACTAATTAGGGAAGTCAAAAATGTTCAAACTGAGGTGGGATGCTACTATAACAAACATATTAGCATTCTGGAAATAAAAAAGTGGAAATACAAGGTTTTCTTATGACCAAACTGTTATGTGCCTTTGCTCTTACTTACTATTGCTGTATTCTTTTATTAGAGATATTAATGAAAAGTAAATTAAGAAAATCTTAAGCAGAAACAAAAATTAAACCTGAATATTGGTGTATTTGAAAAGTGTGGTCATTTAGTGGAAAGAGCCTTTGCTGTCAGTAAGGCTTTAGTTTGAATTTTGACTACAAAGAGTTACTTGACTTCTTGAACACTTTTAATTAGAATATCAATAACTGCACCAAATTTATAAATTTTTGTAAGGATAAATACCTACAATAAATAACTGGAGAATATTAGGTTCTCAATGACAAGATAATAATAATAATAATATGTAATAGCATCATAAATGCTCTATATTATACAGTAATAAGAAATGTTATAAGAATTATATTTATTATATTATCAATGTCCATATTATAATTATTAAAATATAACATAAATTGTAATTATCATTTAGTGTTTCTATTTCTCCTGTTTTGAATATAAAAATAAACTTGCATACAAAGTCTTACCATGCCCTATTTCCAGCCAAAGAAGATTTGATATGACATTAACATAAAGTAAAGCTCAGTTAAGAACTAAGCCTATATCAGGACATTCCCTGGTAACTTTTAGTTTGGTTTGAATCTCTGAAACCTCCTCTCTTATTCCTCTCAGGGTGAACAGTTACATCTTAACATACTTGCCAGCTTCTGATAAGCTATGAACCTGCAGAATCCCTGAATGTTGACAGCAACTTAAAAAATGAAATGAATCATTTATGGCATATGGTATATGGCATATGCTGTTTATTTACCCAGAAAAAACCCTTGGCTCCATAGAGTTATTTGAAAGTGCAGTTTGCTTGCTATTCCTTTAGCAGGCTGTTTTCCAGGATAGTTCAGAATTCTCTGCTGTGATTCACTTACCTGATATGTGATGCTCCTGATGAGCACTGAATCACCTATGAGTCAGCAGAGTGCTGTTATTTAAAATGTTATAAAACACTCAGCTGTCTTAGCAGACATAATGATGTACCAAAGGCAAAGTACTAACAAAAAGTCAAGAAGGCTCTGTGGCCTTGTAACGTCATCATCTTGCTATCTGCGAGTACTTGACTGAAAGGTCAAAATACTCGCAGACAAGAGCAGAAGTTCAGAATAGAGTGAGGGGAGCAGATTGCTTTGTCACTTTCTGCATTAACCAAAGTGATAGCACATCCTTAGATGCTTAGAAAGAAAAAAGCTACTCTAACACCCCTAAACACTGAATGATGACTAATCGTTTTATTATACCAAAGAGCAGGGACATGTCAACAATTGTATCCTTAAAATTATGTTTCATTTTAAACTTTTGCATTCAACAACTTTTATGAGAATAAATCTACACAAAGCCATAGCAAAATGAAGTGAAGAACCATCAGACACCATAATGAAATAGTAACTGATATTTTTCAATTTATAAGTGAAATTGTCTTTAAAACAAACCAACAGAACTTAATTGCCTTTGTTTGTGGACTTGCATTCTATCAAAGATATTTAAAAATCTAGGTGATGCATAATTGTCACCCAGTGCTACCAGTTAGTGGCTTGGATCAGGAAACATGAGCTGTATAATATAAATTATAAATGACTCTTTACTTAATGTAACTTCAAACAAACAAGAAAACAGAACTAACGGGTGTGGAGATGGGTTCATAGTGATATATATATATATATATATATATATCTGTATGTCAAACTCACCAAATTATACATTTTAAATGTATTTAGATTATTGTACATACAGCAATTTTTCTCAATTAGGCTATAAAACTCTATTTGAAGGTGATGATTGCACATTTCTCACTTTTTTTGAATGCTGAATTAGAACAGACAGTTTCTTCTCTTTTCTTTTACGGTACATAGACATACAAAATGACAAGAAAAATAATATATTGATTGCTTTTTGTTTACAAACACTTTTGGAAAAAAAAATTCACCTACTCTTTACAGGAATCATATAAGATAGGAAGGTAGATTTAAAAGAAGCAAAAACTAAAAATCAGGTAATTTAAACAGTTTGTAAAATAAGACATCTTCATGTAATGCTGTGAGTCATTATCAAATTTGCAGAAACTGAGTATTTCCAAAATGCATAATTCAACTCCATAGATTTTTTTTTCTGGTAAACATGACATTACTAAATATCTTGCCATAAAAATACTGAGGGAGTTTATAACATTGCATGGAAAATGTAGAAAATATGTTGCAATTACATAACAAAATAGCAAGAAATGATAGAGCACTAAATTATATTTAAGAAATATCAAAGACCAAAAGTTTATGTCTTCCTCCCATCTTCTCTCCCACCCTTTTCCCTCCCTCCTTCCCCCTACCCTTCTTCCTTCTGTTCTTTTTCCTTTCCTCCCTCTCTTCCTACTTTCCTTCCTTTCTTAAAAAATAAAACATAAGCTGTACTGTTGAAGTCCTTTAGGTATGTATGTTATGGCACCCATTATATTTCTATACAGATATTTTTATCTAATCCTCACCTTGTACTCTTTAATGTGAATTATAGAATTAGGTTCCCTGGTTTCATCAGAATGGGTTTTTAGATTGATTTGGAGAAAAGTGAAATCTTTAACAAGTTGAATCTCTTCATTGGTGAACTTAGTATAGTTCTCTCTCTTTGTTCATTTCTTTTGTTCTTGAATATTTAAAATTTTCTCAGTAAAGAACTTACATAACTTTTCTTAAAGTGTGTGATTTAATTTTTCATTATCATTTCTAATTGGTTATCAAGGATATATATATAAATGTAATTGGGTACTTATATGGGCCTATATTTCAAATGTACTTCTATTTCAAAAATCTCTTAATAACTCTTCATATTTTCTCATATTCCTGGTTAAATATAAATGCTTATTAAATATAAATATTCCCAGATATATATAAGTGCAATTGGGTACTTATATGCACCCATATTTCAATGTACTTATATTTCAAAAATCTCTTAATAACTCTTCATATGTTCTCATATTCCTGGTTAAAATGCTGCTAGGTTACAGTCCATAAATGTGTGTAAAATTGATTGTGTATTATATATATACACACACACACATATATAAGTATATATAATACATATATGAAGTATATATATTATATGATTCCATAGTATAAATGTTATTTATTTATAATTATGAATATAAGTACAATACATACAAATTAAATAGCTCTTTGAATAAAATGCATGCTGCTATCAGAATTGGTCCATGAAACTGGAATGAGTCTGAACCAGTGGCAGAATCCTGATTGCAGGCTGTGACAAAAGGAAGGCTAAAATGTAGGTAGGCCTGAGAAGTAAAAATTTCTATTTGCTGGATAAAAACATGAGGAAGCATTAAAACAGCTGAGCTCCTACTACTATAAAGGAAATACATTTGGACCAAAAAAGGAGAGGTAGCTGAAACTACAGTGGGAAAATGGAACTGAATTTTGGCTGTCTTCTGTTTAACTGATGTGAGAAACCAAAGTTGGGTTATTAACAAAAATCACTGGCAGATATGAGACATAAACTCAGCAGTGGAATAGTGGATAAATAAACCATGGTCTAACCGTAAAGTAAAATATCCACAGCAGTAAGCTTGAATAAAGTAGAGATATATGCATCAGTGAAGCTTAGTCTCAAAAATATCATATTGCATATAAAAACATTAGGTTAGAGATGAATATATTCATGTAGTGACATTATATAAAGATTGAAACTTTGCAAAAATACTTTATATAGTTATGTGTGTATATATGTATATTCATATATATACATATATACACAACAACACCATAAAAAATACATGAAATGATATTTTCAGGATAGTGATTGTCTCTGTTTGTTGCGAAGGAAAGGTAGTCACTGATCAAATTGATCAAACATGTCCAGTGGCCTTCAGATCAAGTGGCAATATTTTATATTTTAAATTGTGAAGTGTGAATAGAATAATTTTCATTGTATTATTTTAATTATTTTATTTTTTAATTAAGAGATTTTATTTTTAGAACAGTTTTAGATTTACAGAAAAATTAAGCAGATAGCATAGAGTTTTCATATACCTCCTCCACTGCACAGTTTGCCTTATTATTAATCTCTTATATTTGTGTGGTGCATTTGTTACAACTGATGAACCAATACTGATATATTAGAATTAACTAAAGTCCATAATTTACATTTAGGTTTACTCTTTTTATTGTCCAGTTCTACAGATTTTGACTAATGCATAATGCCATTTCTCCACCATTACAGTATCATATAGAATAGTTTCACTTCCCTAAAATTACCCTGCACTTCACCTATTAATCCCCCAATCTCCAATCACTGATTGTTTTCCTGTCTCTAGAATTTTGCCTTTTTCGGAATGCCTTTGAGTTGGAATTATACAGTATGTAGTTTTATCAGACTGGTTTCTTTACTCAGCCATATGCATTTACGTTTCCTCTACATCTTTTTGTAGTTTGATAGCTTCTTTCTTTTGATATCTATACTTCAATTTGTTTATCCATTCACCTATTGTTGATTGTTTCAAGTTTTGGGCAATTTTGAATAACACTGCTATAAATATTCCTGTGCAGGTTTTTGTGGGCATAAGTTTTCAACTCCATTGGGTAAATATCTAAAGGAGCAAAATTACTGGATCATATGGTAAGACTTTGTGAGAAATAAGTAAAAAACTACCAGATTTGTTTTGAATTTTATTTTGAAATAAATTCAAACTTACAGGAACAGTTGCAAAAACAATACAAACCCCATACACAGAACTCCAGCATACCCCGACCCCCCTCCCCTGATACCCTTATCCACCAACTTTAACATCCTGTCACACTGTTTCTTTCCCTTCCTCCCTCCCTCCCTACCATCCATCATCTATTGCTCTGTCTTCTGAACATATGAGAGCAAGCTGCACACATCCTTGAACAAACAATATAATTCACATATACATTTCCCATGAACAAAACATTCTTTTATGCAATCCCATTAAGCACAGCTAAGAAGTTCAAGAAAGTCATCATTGATACAAAGCTTAAATTATATATTTCCTTTTTTTCCTTTCTTATGTCCCAACTGTGTCCCTTTGAACCTCCTCTCCTCCATCCTCAGATCCCATCCAGGATCATCCTTGGCATTTAATTGTCATTATCCATTTAGACTGTCTTTTTTTTTTTTTTTTCAACTGTGGAAACATATATACAGCCTAAATCTTCTCATTCCAACCTCTCCCTAGCACACCATTAGTGGGATTAATCACATTTAGAATGTTGCAATGCTAACACCTTCCCACCATCCATTACTAGAAATTTCCCTTCACCCCGAACAGAAACTCTACACTCATTTCTTAACTCCCCGTTGCCCTTTCCCCCGCTTCTCATAACCCATACTCTACTTTTCATCTCTATGGTCATATTCTCTGATACTATCTTTATATTTACCGTGGGGCTTAAATTTAACCTCTTAAATCTATAACAATCTTGTTTTTCTTTGATACCAATTTAACTTCAATAGGACACGTAGACTATGTTCCTTTACTCCTCCATTCCCCCACCTTTATGTAGTTCTTGTCAAAAATTACATATTTTACATTGAGTCCAAAACCACTGATTTATCATTACCGTTTATGTATTTTAGATCCTGTAGGAAATAAACAATGGAGTTACAAATCAAAAATACAGTAGTATTGGTATTTATATTTACTCTATAGATAACACCTCTTAGGTTTTAATGTATTAGAATAGCTAGAAGTAAATACCTGAAACTACCATACTCCAACCCAGCAGTCTGGATTCCTGAAGATGATTATGTAATAATGTAGATTACAAGGGGTGACAGTGTGATTGTGAAAACCTTGTGGATCACACCCCCTTTATCTACTGTATGGATGGATGAGTAGAAAAATGGGGATAAAAACTAAATGACAAATAGGGTGGGATGGGGGGATGGTTTGGGTGTTCTTTTTTCACTTTTATTTTTTATTCTTGTTCTAATTCTTTCTGATGTAAGGAAAATGTTCAGAAATAGATTGTGGTGATGAATGCATAGCTATATGATCATACTGTGAACAGTTGATTGGAGACCATGGATGATTGTATGGGATGTGAATATATTTCAATAAAACTGAACTTAAAAAAAAAAAGCCAATTCAGAAAAAAAAATACAGTAGTATTGGTATTTATATTTACCATGTGATCTTTACTGGTAATCTTTATTTCTTCATGTGGTTTCAATCAATTGTTTAGTGTCCCTTCCTTTCTGCATGCTCAATTCCCTTTAGCATTTCTTATAGGACTGATCTACTGGTGATGAAGTCCCTCAGCTTTTGATTATCCGGGAATGTTTTCATCTCCCCCTCATTTTTACCCTTCAGTTGTTTGTGAATTTTCTAAGTCTCTGATGGTTATTGACTTCTATTTGTATTTCATTGTGGTCAGAGAATGTGCTTTGAATAAATTCAAATTTTTTTTTAAATTTATTGAGACTTGTTTTATGTCCCAGTATATGTTTTATTCTGGAGAAAGATCCATGATCACTACAGAAGAATGTGTGTCCTGGTGATTTGGGATGTAATGTTCTATATATGTCTGTTAAATTTCTCTATATCTCTCTTTCCTTTCTTTGTTTCTCTGTCAGTAGGGCTCCCTTTAGTATCTGAAGTAGGGCAGGTCTTTAATTAGCAAAATCTCAGCATTTGTTTGTCTGTGAAAAATTTAAGCTCTCCCTCAAATTTGAAGGAGAGTTTTGCTGGATAAAGTATTCTTGGTTGGAAATTTTTCTCTCTCAGAATTTTAAATATGTCATACCACTGCCTTCTCATCAGCATGGTGGCCACTGAGTAGTCACAACTTAGTCTTATGTTGTTTCCTTTGTATGTGGTGAATTGCTTTTCTCTTGCTGCTTTCAGAACTTGCTCCTTTTCTTCAGTATTTGACAGTTTGATCAGGATATGTCTCGGAGTGGGTTTATTTGGATTTATTCTATTTGGAGTTCGCTGGGCATTTATGCTTTGTTTATTTATATTGTGTAGAAGGTTTGGGAAGTTTTCCCCAACAATTTCTTTGAATATTCTTTCTAGACCTTTACCCTTCTCTTCCTCTTCTGGGACACCAATGATTCTTAAATTTGGATGTTTATTTTATCTATCATATCCCTGAGATCCATTTCAATTTTTTTCCCCATTATTTCTTTTGTTCTTTCATTTTCCATTCTGTGGTCCTTGAGGAGGCTGAGTCATTGTCCAACTTCCTCTAATCTTGTATTATGAGTATCTGGAGTCTTTTCAATTTGGCCAACAGTTTCTTTTATTTCCATAAGACCTTCTATTTTTTTATTTACTCTTGCAATTTCTTCTTTATGCTCTTCTAGGGTCTTCTTTATGTCCTTCATATCCTGTGCCATGCTCTTGTTGTTTGTCCTTAATTCTTTGATTAATTGTGCCAAGTACTGTGTCTCTTCTGATTTTTGATTTGGGTGTTTGGGATTGGGTTCTCCATATCATCTGGTTTTATCATATGCTTTAAGATTTTCTGTTGTTTTTGGCCTCTTGGCATTTGCTTTACTTGATAGGGTTCTTTCTGGATATAAAAAATACTGATCTCTAATTTGTCAGATCTACAGCTTAGTGGCATACACTTTCTCTAACTAACCAGCTGTGCCAGTTTGAATGTATTAAGTCCCCCAAATGCCATTATCTTTGATGCAATCTTGTGTCGGCAGACCTATCAGTGCTGATTAGATTGTAATTCTTTGAGTGATTCCATGGAAATGCACCCCACCCAACTGTAGGTGATAACTCTTATGAGATAATTTCCATGGAGTGTTGGCCCACCCATTGGGTGGGCCTTGATCAGTGGAGCCATATAAATGAGCTGATGGGCAGAGGGAACTCAGTGCAGCTGAGAGTGGCATTTTGAAGAGGAACTACAGCCAAGAGGGACACTTTGAAGAAAGCACAGGAGCTGTAGTTGACAGACAGTTTGAAGACAGCCATTGAAAGCAGACTCTTGCTCCAGAGAAGCTGAGAGAGGACATATATCCCAAGTGCAACTAAGAGTGATACTTTTTTAAGGAACTGCAGCCTAGAGAGGAATGTCCTGAGAGAAAGCCATTTTGAAACCAGAACCTTGGAGCAGACACCAGCCACATGCCTTCCCAGCTAACAGAGGTTTTCCGGACACCATTGACCATCCTCTAGTGAAGGTACCTGATTGCTGATGTGTTACCTTGGACACTTTATGGCCTTAAGACTGTAACTGTTTAACCAAATAACCCCCTTTTATAAAAGTCAGTCCATCTCTGGTGTTTTGCATTCCGGCAGAATTAGCAAACTAGAACACCAGCAGATGGCATCTGCAAGTCTCCTATTACCCTCAAGTCAGTTCTCCCCAACTTTGTCTTTGTGGTGTGTGGGGATCTGATTCTTGTGGGATTCAACTGGTGCACTAAGTTTGGGTGTGTTGTTCGTGCTGTCTGCACTGAATGTGGGGTGTGTGTCTGGGTGGTTAGGGAGGCAGGGGGGAGCTTTAATAATCAAACCTACCAGGTGTTCCCAGAGGTTTAAGGCTGTTTCAAGAGTCTAAGCCTTAATTTCAGTCTTGCCATAGATTGTCTCTGCCACTGACCCACAAGTCCCTGGCATTTGCAAGGGTCCCTGGGATTTCCGAGCAGGTCCCCCTTCTCAGCCTTGCTCTTTCAGGACCTCTGCCAAGGGAAGGCCATGCCACATCAGAAGTGCAGGCTAGCCAGCCAGGGAAGCCCTGGGCCACTGGGGTGTGCAGGAGCTCTCCCAGCCCACTGCAAAGATGGCTGAATGGGGCATGTTAATCTCCCCCTCCTCGCAAAGCTCCACCTTCCCAGTGCCAGGACAACCAGCTGCAGGTGCACCAAAACCCACCATTCAAGGCCGATATTGTGGCATGTGACAGTGCTGTGGGAAAAACTCCCTGTCACACTGGGTTTCTTGGCATGACTCTGGGCTGTGGGTCAAGCCTGGGCAGGAGCGTCCCTCGCCCACTGGGGAGATGGCTGCAAGGGGCACGGTTTCTTTCTCCTTTTGGTTCCCCTCTGTCCCCCTGGCCCTGAGACAATCAGAAGTGGGCTATCCTCAATGCCAAACACCAAGACATTGGCACAGCCCACTCCTGCCTTGCTTCACTGCGTGGTTCTCACCATCTTAACTGTAGCTGCTCCTGGGTTTTTTTGTTTGTTTGTTTGTTTTTTTAAAGGAACTAGTCCATCTCCACATGCCAACCCACAGTTTCCCCACACTGCAGCATGGCCACTGGACTTTCAGCTGGCTCACTCACTCATTTCAGAATGCAGATTCCCGGTTTCACCAAGTGCACGGTCCCTGTAGATTTAGCAGACCTTGTCCAGCTGGTGCATCACTGGAAACTGGTGTTCTGGATCACTTTCTGGCTTTTATCTAGTATTTTTCATGGAGGGTTTTTTTTGTTTTTTTTTTTTTTGCCCTGTCTCACCTAGCTGCCATCGTAGGTTCTCCCACCAGATTATATTTTAAAGTAGCTGTACTACTTTGCATTCCCATCAGAAATGAATGGAAGTTCTTATTGTTCTGCATCCTTACCAGTGTATAGTAGTGCCAGTGTTTTGAATTTTAGCCATTTTAATGGGTTTGTCATAGTACCTCACTGTTGTTATAATGTGCAATTACCTAATGACATATGATATTTGCAGGATTTATTCCCAAGCTTATGTGCCATCTGCACATCTTTGTGGTGTCTGTTCAGATCTTTTGCCCATTTTTATTAGATTTTTGGTTTCCTTATTGCTGAGTTTTAAGAGTTCTTTTTGATATTTTGGATTCAAGTCTTTTACCAGAAATATGTGGCAAATGTTTTCTACCAGCCCATGGCTTGTCTTTTCATTTTCTTAACATTGTCTTTAACAAAGCAGAAATTTTTAATTTTAATGAAGTTCAGATCACTTTTTATTTCAAAGATCATGCTTTTGGCATTGTATCTAAAAGCTCATTGCCAAAACCGAAGTCTCCTATGTTTCCTTCTATGTTACCTTCTAAAAGTTTTATCATTGTTGTGTATTTAGGTCATGATCTATTTGGAGTTAATTTTTGTGAAAAGTGTAAGGTCTATGTTTAAATTCACTTTTTTGTTTTTAGATGTTAAGTTGTTCTAGTACCATTTTATTGGGAAAAAAAATCCTTTCTCCCTTGAATTATCTTTGCTCATTTGTTAAAGATCAGTTGACTATATTTGTGCAGGTATATATAGGGCTCGCTATTCTGTTCCACTGATCTATTTTTCTGTTCTTTTGACAATATCATGTTTTCATGATCACTGTAGCTTTATAGTAAGTAATGAAGTTGGGTTTTCCATCTTTCTTTTTCTTCAGTATTCTGTTGGCTGGTCTACACCTTTTACCTTTGCATGTAAACTTTAGAATCAGTTTTTCAATACCCACAAAATAGCTTGCTGGGATTTTGATTGAGAGTGCTTAATCTGTAGATCAACTCTGGAACAAGTGACATCTTACTAATACTGAATCTCCATATCCATTAACATGGGGTATCTCTCCATTTACTTAGATTTTTAAAATTTATTTCATCAGAGTTTTGTTGTTTCCTTATATAGATTCTGTTTGCATTTTGTTAGATTTATATATAATTATTTAAATTTTTGTGCTACTGTAAATGGTATTGTTTTAATTCCATTTGATATATTCCATTTAGCTAATTTCAAATTCGTACTGCTCATTTCTTGTATTTAAGAAAGCAATGAACTTTTGTGTATTAGCCTTGCATACAGCAACGATGATAATTGCTTATTACTGCCTAGAGTTTTTTTTTTTTTCCTTAATTTTGGTGAATTCTCTGAAATTTTTACCATAGGCCATCTTGTCATCTGTGAACAAAAGCACTTTTATTTCTTCTTTGCCAATCTGTGAAGCTTTTCTTTCTTTCTTTCTTTTTTTTTCTTTTTCTTTTTTTTTTTTTTTTTTTTTGCCTAATGCATCAATTAGGACTTCCAACACAGTGTTGAATAGAAGTGGTGAAAGGGGTCATCCCTGTCATGTTCCCAATCTTAGGAGGAAAACATGATGTTAGGTGTAGATTTTTGTAGATGCTCTTTATCAGATTAAGACCATTCCCCTCTGTTCGTAGGTTGCTGAAAGTTATCATGAATGGGTGTTGGATTTGTCAAATACTTTTTCTGCATCAATTAATATGATCAATAGCTAATATACCTTGCTTACCTGGAATAAATCCCACTTGGTTGTGGCATATAACTATTTTTATATATTCTTGACCTGATTTTCTAATATATTGTTGAAGATTTTTGCCTTTATGTTCATGAGAGCTATTGGTTTATACTTTTCTTTTTCATAATGTCTATATTGGGTTTTAGTATTAGAATAATGTTGGCTTTACAGAATGAGTTAAGAAGTTTTCCTTCTTCTTCTATTTCTCCAGAAGAAATTGTAGAGAATTAGTAACAGTTCTTCCTTAAATGCTTGTATAACTCACCAGTGAAATTATCTGGGCTTGGTGTTTTCTTTTTTGAAGGTTATCAATTTAAATGTCTTTAATAGAATTAAATTATTTCTTTCTCTTTGCATGAGTTTTGATAATTTGAGGTTTTTTTTCTAAGGAATTAGTCCAATTCATCTAATTTACCAAATTTGTGAGCATAGAGTTTTTCATACTATTCCTTTATTTTTTAAACTGTTATTAGTTCAGTAGTGATGATCCCTTTTTCATTTCTCTTGATAGTAATTTATGTCTTTTTTTTTTCTTGTTAGCTATCCTAGAATTTTATAATTTTTGAACTCTTTCAGACAACTAGACTTTTATTTCATTGATTTTCTTTATTGATTTTCTGTTTTCAATTTCATTGAATTCGGCTCTAACTTTTGCTATTCATTTTCTCCTTTTAGTTTTCGGTGTATATTTCTTTCTTTTTTTCTAGGCTCCTAAGGTGGAAGCTTAAGTTATTGATTTTAGACTCAATGCTGTAAGTTTCCCTATAATCTCTGCTTCCAATGCATACCACAGATTTTGATTTTAAAACTAGTTCAAGCTATTTTTTAATTTCTCCTGAGACTTCTTCTTTACGTCATGTATTATTTAGAAGTGTGTTGTTTAATTTCAAAAAAAAATTTTGAATTTTATTATTATCTTTCTGTCTTTGATTTCCAATTGAATTCCACTGTGGTCTGAGCATAATTTGTATGATTTCCATATTTTACATTTGTTAAGGTACGTTTTGTGGCCCAAAATGTGACCCATCATGGTGAATGTTCCATGTGATTTTGAGAAGGATGTTTACTCTGATATTTTGGGAAGATAAATTCTGTAAATGTCAATTAGATACAGTTGAATGATGGTGATGTTCATTTCAACTACAGCCTTGCTGATTTTCTGATTTTTGGGTCTGTCAATTACTGATGGAGTACTGTTGAATTCTCCAACTGTAATAGTGGAATTATCTCTTTCTCCTTGTAGTCCTACAAGTTATTGCCTCATGCATTTTGATACTCTGTTATTAGGAGGATACATATTATGGCTCATTTGCCTTCTTGGAGAATTAATGCTTCTGTTATTAGGTAATGCCATTATTTATCCCTGATATTTTTCCTTGTTCTTAAGTTTCCTTTGTCTTAAATTATTATAGCCTTTCCAGCTTTCTTTTGATTAGTGTTAGAATGGTTTCTTTTCACATCTCTTTACTTTTAATTTATCTGTGCCTTGACAATGTGTAGTGAGTTTCAAGAACAATTTCTCTGGATACGGAATTTTATACTGGTATTTCTTTTTTTATTTCTGCCCTTTAAATATTTCACTCCCTCTTTTGGTTTGCATGGTTTCTGATGAGAAGTCCATTGTAATTTTTATCCTTGCTCCTCTATAGGTAAGGTGTTTATATCCTCTGTTTTCTTTACTTCACTTTTTTCATTTTTTCATTTTTTTTTTAAATTCAGTTTTATTGAGATATATTCATATACCATACAATCATCCATGGTGTACAATCAACTGTTCACAGTACCATCATATAGCTATGCATTCATCACCCCACTCTATTATATATATATATATATATATATATATATATAATACACATATATATATATATATTTTTAATGAGATTGTTCAGAGACCATACAACTATCCAAAGATCCAAAGTGTATAATCAATTGCCCACGGCACCACCATACAGCTGTGCACTCATCAACACAATTATTTTTTTCCAATTTTTAGAACATTTTCACTACTCCAGAAAAGAAATAAAGACAAAAAAAAGGAAACTCAGATCCTCCCATACCCCTTACCATGCCCCTCCCCCATTATGGATTCATAGTTTTGGTATAGTATATTTGTTACTGTTGAAGAAAGAATGTAAATATACTACTAACTGTAGTATATAGTTTGCAATAGGTATATTTTTTTCCCTATATGCCTCTCTATTATTAACCTCTAGTTATAGTGACATACATTTGTTCTAGTTTGTGAGAGATTTCTAATATTTTTACATTCAATCATGGACATTGTCCACCACAAGATTCACTGTTTTATACATTCCCATCTTTTAACCTCCAAGTTTCATTCTGGTGACATGCATGACTCTGAGCTTACCCTTTCCACCACTTGCACACACCTTTTAGCACTGTTAGTTTTCTCATTACATGCTACCATCATCCCTGTCCATTTCCAAATATTTAAGTTCACCCTAGTTGAACATTCTGCTCATAATAAGCAACTGCTTCCCATTCTTTAGCCTCATTCTGTATCCTGGTAACTTAATATTTCATGTCGGTGAGTTTACATATTGTAATTAGTTCATATCACTGAGACCTGCAATATTTGCCTTTATGTGTCTGTCTTATTTCACTCAATATAGTGCCCTCAGGTTTTCTTCATCAACCCTTTTCTTTTAAGATGGTTTTTTTCAAACACTATATATTTCGTCCTAGGTAAACAATCATTGGTTCCCCATATAGTCATGTATTTATGTATTGAGCACCATCGCCACTCTCTACATGAGGGCATTTCTTCCACAAAGACGGAGGAAGAGTCAAAGAAGGCAGAGAGGCAAAAGAAAAAGGCAACAGAAAGAGAGAAAAACAAACAAAAAAACTTGATAGCTGGAAAGCAACAAAAGGAAAAATAGCATTAATCTAAAGTAGAATAAAGAGTCAGACAACATCACCAATGCCTGGAGTTCCATACCCTTCCCCAATTCCCCACCCACCCACATGCATTTAGCTTTGGTATATTGCTTTTGTTACATTAAAGGAAGCATAATACAATGTTTATGTTAATTCTAGCCTCTAGCTTGCATTGATTGTATTTTCCTCCCAATCCCACCCTATTTTTAACACCTTGCAATGTTGTCATTCATTTGTTCTACCTCATGTAAAAACATATTTGTACCTTTTATTACAATCGTTGAGTACCCTAGGTTTCCCTGAGTTACACAGTCCCAGCCTCTATCATCCTTTTGTTCTGCTGCCCCACATGATACCAGCCTTCCTCTTTCAACCATATTCATAGTCATCTTTGTTCAGTGTACATACATTGCTGTGATACTATCTCCCAAAACTGTTTTCCAAACTTCTCACTCCTGTCTTTTCCTTTCTGTCTGCAGTGCTTCCTTTAGTGTTTCCTGTAGAGCAGGTATCTTGTTCACAAACTCTGTCATTATCTGTTTGTCAGAGAATATTTTAAGCTTTCCCTCATATCTGAAGGATAGTTTTGCTGGATATAGGATTCTGGTTGGTGGTTTTTCTCTTTCACTGTCTTAAATATATCACCCCATTTCCTTCTTGCCTCCATGGTTTCTATTGAGAAATCCACACATAGCCTTATCAAGCTTTCTTTGTATGTGCTACATTGCTTCTCTTTTGCTGCTTTCAGGATTCTCTATCTTTGATGTTTGATAACCTGATTATTAAGTGTCTTGGCGTAGGCCTATTCAGATCTATTCTGTTTGGGGTACACTGTGCTTCTTGGATTTGCAATTTTATGTCTTTCATAAGAGGTGGGAAATTTTCATTGATTATTTCCTCTGTTATTTCTTCTGCCCCTTTTCCCTTCTTTTCTCCTTCTGGGACACCAATGACATATAAATTCTTGCTTTTCATTTTGTCTTTAAGTTCCTGGAGATGTTGCTTGTATTTTTCCATTCTTTTCTCTATCTGTTCCTTTGTGTGTAGGCTTTCAGGTGCCTTGTTCTCCAGTTTCTGAGTGTTTTCTTCTGCCTCTTGAGATCTGCTGTTGTATGTCTCCATTGTGTCTTTCATGTCTTGTGTTATGCCTTTCATTTCCATAGATTCCACCAGTTGGTTTTTTGAACTTTCAGTTTCGACCTTATGTGCATCCTATATTTTCATTATACAGTTCATCTCTTTCGCCATATTTTCCCTTAACTTTTTGAATTCACTTATTATTAGTTGTTTCAATTCCTGCATCACAGTTGAAGTGCAAGTTTGTTCCCCTGACTAGGCCATAACCTCATTTTTTCTTGGTGTAGGTTGCAGTTTTCTGTTGTCTAAGCATGGTTTCCTTGGTTACTCCAATCAGGCCTCCCCAGACCAGAATGTGCTAAAGTCCCAGAAGGAAGAAACATTTAGTATCTGGTTTCCCTGAGGGTGTGTCATAGAAAATTGGTACACCCTCTGATGCCTTTGGTCACTGTGCTTTTCTGCCCAGCAGGTGGCGCCTGTTAGCCTATAATTCTTGACTGGTGTAAGGAGGTGTGGCTCTTTTTCCCCAAGTTCTGAATGAAAGGCAGGTAGTAGAGCTGGGCCCCACCCCTTTCCTCTTAGAGAAGATAGACCCCCTATGTGGAGGTCATTAGCATTTCAATGGTCTCTCTCTGTCTGTGCTATACCCTTGTCTGAGTCCCAGAACTGGGAACTGAAAATGGCTGACGCTTTCTCCACTGAGTCAAAAAAGGAACAGAGTCCCCTTCAGAGCTAGTCTGAGGTGACCCCCCGGCTTTCCAAGGTCAGTCGTCACCCAAAGCCTCTGTCTGCTTGTTGGGGATTGGTATCTCATATCTCGTGGTGAGCGGTTCACACTCGGTAATTAAAACCCCAGTTGGAGTTCAGCTGAGCTACATTCGCTTGCTGGGAGAAAGCTTCTCTCTGGCACCATGAGGCTTTGCAGCTCAGGCTGTGGGGGGAGGGGTCTCCAGATTTGGATCCACAGTTTTTACTTACAGATTTTAAGCTGTGGTCTTGGGCATTCCTCCCAATTCAGGTTGGTGTATGATGAGTGGACAGTCACATTTTTCCCCCCACAGTTATTCTGGATTATTTATTAGTTGTTTCTGTTTTTTTTTCAGTTGTTCCAGGGGGACTACTTAGCTTCCACTCCTCTCTATGCCACCATCTTAGATCCTCCCCTCAGTTTTCTTTAAAGATTTTTTTCTTTGTCTCTGTTTTCCTGCAGTTAAATATAATATGCCTACTTTAGATATTTTGGTATTGATTTTGCTTGGTGTTATTTGAAATTCCTGAATCTGTGGTCTAGTGCCTGCCATTAATTTTGGAAAATTCTCAGCCATTCTCACTTCAAATATTCCTTCTGCTCTTTTCCCTCTTTCTTCTACTTTTAGTATCCCCATATGTGAATGTTACAGCTTTTGGAATTGTCTAACAGTTCTCGAATAGTCTATTCTGCTTATTTCATTCTTTTCCTATTTGTATTTCATTTTGAATATTTCTATTGATAAATTCTTAAGGTCATTGATTCTTTCCTTGACAATGTATAGTCTATTTATGAACTCATCAAAGGCATTTTTCATTATTGCTCCAGTTGCTTGGATTTCTGCCATTTTCTTGTGATTCTTTCTTAAAGTTTCCACATTTCTGCTTGCTTCACCCACCTGTTCTTGCATGTTGTCTGTTCCCCCCCCCAATGGAGATCTTAACACATTAATCATAGTTATTTTAAATTTCTTATTTGATAATTATAAAATCTGTTCATAATTGAATCTGGTTCTGAAGCTTGCTTTGTCTCTTCAGATGGTATTTTTTTTCTTACATTTTAGCATGACTTGTAATTTTTTGTTGCATGTCAGACATGACATAGGCACTAGGAACTGAGGTAATCAGGCTTTTACTGTAAGGTTTTAACATTAGTCTGATGAGGAGCTGGGCTATGTTTAATGTTTACTATAGTTGTGGGTGCCAGAGGCTTCAGTTTTCTCTAGTTTCCTTGTTAGTCTGCTTTGTCCTCTCCTGTTGTCATTGGATTTCTGAAAGAACTCTTTCTTAGAGTCTATGTCTTGTAGCTCTCTATATTGTAATCCACAGTAATTATTCTAGAGCTCTGATCATGTGGTGGTAAGCACTGGAGAGGGGAAGTGTTCTATAATCCTATGATTAAATCAGGTTTTTTAAGTGGCCTGAGTCCCTGGGATGAGACTTTCAAAAGCTTTTCTTATCCTTTTTTGCATGTGTGTGTGTGTGAGACTGGAAGATTAGAGGAGAATGAATCTGTTTAATTGTTCTAACCTCAGGTCACATGAGGCTCTAGTAAAATAGCTTCCCTTAAGGTCAGACCTTTGCAGAGAAAGCTCTGAGTATATTTTGAAATGGTTGCTTTTTGCCTCCCCCTGCCTTAAACATGAGATTTTCCTCCAATCTTTACTTGAGAACTTAGTGGGGCTGCAGGAGGTAAAACACATGAGAGTATGGAGCCCCTCCCATACAATACTGGGCCCCAAGTATTTTTAAATTCTCAAGCTAGTTCATACTCAGCCTCAATTACTGTTCCTGTAAGTTACTGGCTCCAATGGATTCTGCTCCCAGGAAGCTGATCTGGGTTGTGACTACCTGTATTTGTCAACCTCTCTAATTCTGTGGTGGTAGTTTGCCCTCTGACTTGAATTCATCGATGATTTTATGACAGGTCATTGATTTTTAGTCTGTTTAGTTCTTTACTTGGTGTTAGGTTAGGAATGACTTCCAAGCTCTTTATATTATATATCAGAGCTGAAACTAAAAGTCTATTATATTATTTTTGAAATTTTAAAATATATTTTAAATGTTACAATAAATGAGATCACTTTTATCATAGTCCAAATATAAGTGTATTAAATATTTTGTAATTGCTGTAGCAAAAGCAGGATTTAATGCTTAGTAGGCACTCAATGACTATACGTTAAAAGAAAAAATAAATGAAGGGAATTAAATACAAGAATCAATTAATTAATCAATATGTAGGTCAGAGCTGACCACTTAATGGCACTGATGGCTAGTAAATTATTGCAGGAAAATACAATCAATTTCCAATTTAACCATACCTCTTGCAAAAATATCACCTAAATCTTGTTTCAAAGAAACTTCTCTCAGCATTTCTTGCATAACTAATACATTCAGCAAATCAGACTCTGCCCCATATAACTGACAAGAGTATTAGAATAGCAAATGAAATTATAAGTATGGAAATTTATTTTAAATATAACCAGAAAAATATCAGACATGTTCTCTTTATGCTATTAATTATGCTTTTTAGTTTCAAAATAAAACAGCAACTTTATTAAAAAAAATCCCTTTTCTATTTTGGGGGATTTTTAACTAGGATTGTTTAGGAATGGCATCGTAGACCTACTGCATTGAGTATTCACTGGTGAAGTCTGGATGTCTGTATTTAGACAAAACTATTCATGTGCTTCTGATCATACTAGTTTCAAACTGATGTTTTCAAGTCATCTTAAACAAGCTACATTATGTTCTATTGTATAGTTACACAATAATATATTTAATTTCCCCTAGTGTTATACATTAAGGGTATTTTCCAATTTTTAAAATCAAAAATTAGCCAAAGAAACATAACTAAACAACTGCAGCAATGATTATGTCCTTAAAATAAATTCCTGAGTGTGGAATTCCTTAGTGGAAGGTGTTTTAAAAGCATTTTGATATATAAAGATATTTGTGTACATAAATGAAAATATGTATACTCAAAAATGGCATCCATGATACTGCCATTTTTTATAAACCTGCTCATTCAGAGTATTATAGTTTTAAATTCCATTCATCAATTGTATGAATACTATAATTTCTTATTGTAATTAGTAATTCTTTCTCTAATATGGCAGCTCAGCCTACGTCTATTCTGATTGGTCAGTTGCCAAATCTGACTGGACAGTTACTAGGCTGATTCGATAGTTAAATATTTTAAATATCACTCTCAATTACTTGTTTTTGAAGACGAATCTACTTTTCTGTTGTTGCAATCATAATCTTGCTGATGTATTTATTTATTTATTTTTAACTTTAAACAAGTTTTTATTATATTTTTCTTTGTACACAATTATTCTTACTCTCCTCAGAAAGGCTGTTTCTTAACTTCTCATCTAGTGATGGCAAGCACTAAAATCCTGATTTTAACAGAATCAGTAAAAATGCCTCAGTGATTTAAGTTGAAAGCAGTACACCGGAACATGGCTCTTGTACCCAGTTATCAGGAATGTACAAATGTCTTTTTATTCAAAAATACAAAATAAATTATCTGTAGGCATGGACAATGACAGCAGTAAACCACTATACATTGTCAACTGAAACCAGTAACTAATGGTTATAGTGATTTTCTTACATAGGCCAGCCTTCCGTCATTTTCTTCAAATGACAAAGTTATTGGTAAGAACACTGCCTTGAGCTTCCCATCACAGTTCATTAATTATGGTAAACCACTATTCTAGGAATTAGAACACGTCACCCCCCATACCACCCATTCTGCCCATTCCACCCATTGCAAGGTCCTTCTCTTCTTTAGGAATTTCTGTGACTACAACTTCTGCTGTGGTTAACAGAGAGGCCACCCAGCAGCATCCAATGAAGCAGTTATTACAATCTTAGTTGGATCAATAATTCCTTTTTCCACCATATTCACAAAATCTCCAAGCATAACATCATAGCCAACTTCTGAGGAACTTTGCATAATTTTCTCAACTATCAGTGATCCTTCAACACCTGCATTCTTAGCAATGGTCATTGCAGGAATTTTGAGTGTCTTGGGTGTCTTTTTAATAATTTCTATACCAATTTTTTGATCTTCATTAGCTGGAGTTAGTGAGTCCAAGGCTGGAATGCATTGAAGCAGAGCACAACCACCTCCCAGAACAATGCCTTCTTCAATGGCAGCTCGTGTAGCATTGAGTGCATCTGTAACTCTGTCTTTCTTTTTCATTCACTTCCACATTGCTTGTTCCATCAACCTTCAGCACAGCTACTCCATCTGAAAGTTTTGCTAGATGTTCATTTAGTTTCTCCTTTTCATATTCACTAGTTGTGACATCTAACTGCTCAATGATTTCTTGAATATGTTTTTCAATTTGAGTCTTGTCACTTTTCCTTTTAAGAGCATGGCATCATCTTTGGTCACTATGACCTCTCCAACTTTTCCCAAATCATGAGGCTGAACATCTTCAAGGGTTAGAGTCAACCTCTCCTCTCCAAACACTGCCCCACCAGTAGCAATAGCCATGTCTTTAAGCTGGTTCTTTCTATTGTCACCAAAACCTGGAGCTTTGACTGCTGCAACCTGAAGACCAACTTTCAGCCTATTCAAAACAAGTGTACTTAGAGCTTCCCCATCAACAACTTCAGCAATTATCACCAAGGGCTTATGGTGATCATTGGCAATTTCAAGAGCAGGTACAATGGATTGGACTCTAGAAATTTTCTTTTCACTCAACAGAACATAGGCATCCTGGAATTCACATTTCTGACCCGTTGAAGTATTAATAAAATATAGAGAAATAGAACCCCGATCAAACTTTATGCCTTCAATAATTTCTAATTCATCATTCAATGTTTTTCCATCCTTTACTGTGATGACACCCTTTCTTCCAACCTTTTTCATTGCATCAGATATGATGTTGCCAATTTCTTTATCTCTTTGCAGAAATTGTAGCAACCTGAGCAATTTCTTCAGGGTTTGTCACAGGTTTTGACTGTTTCTTAAATTCAGCAATTTACAGCATCAACAGCTAACATTACACCTCTCCTGATTTCCACTGGATTAGCATCTTTGCTAATCTTCTCAAACCCTTCCTTGGCAATAGAGCATGCCAGTACAGTAGCAGTGTTGATGCCATCCCCAGCCTCTTCATTTGTGTTACTGGCAACATCCTGAAAAAGTTTAGCGCCAATATTTTTATATTTATCTCAAGTCAATTGACTTTGCAGTGGTCGCACCATCTTTTGTTACTTTCGGAATTCCCCAACTCTGTTCAATAATCACTGTTCTTCCTTTTGGCCCCATAGTACCGCTACAGCATCAGCTAAGGGGTCTACACCTTGAAGCATTAAGGCTCGGGCATCTGCACCGAATTTTACTTCTTTGGCATAAGCCCGAGTGAGATGAGGAGCCAATGCCCTGGACACTGACCTCATCTGCCAAAGGACTGCAGGTAATCCAGACATGTCTGCAGGGCGGCGGCCGAGCGTGCGAACGAAGAGGCAAGCTGCCAGCAGAGAGTGAGGGACACGGTGCAGGGCACACGGCGATAAGTCCGTGCCCCCTCCCTCCGCCGCTCCCCCGCCCCGCGATGCCCCTGATTTATCTTTAAGAACGTCTAAATGTTAAAGATATTAAAGTATTAAATAGTAGGCTATAAAATAGATGTATTTTTGCTTACTTTAATGATTTTCTAAAGTAAAAAGCAAGGACTAAATATCAGCAATTTTAATTTATATGTAATGGATGCTTATGATTTTCCTTTTTGTTTGGTTATATTTTCTCAAAGTGACTATAGTTACCCAAAATTATATTGTAATTTTAAAGTAATATGTTTCTTTAGTCATTAACACACCTCTCTCAGATTTTATTTTATCTTAACACACTTGTAATTGTACCTTGTGGTGCCACAAAGTTGAACTGCTTCAGTCTTTTCTTCACAATGAAGTCAGTGAAATCTAGAAGATATATTTGACCAATTCATCAAAAATTAAAGGCATTAAAATGGATATCATGTCATAATTACTGCAACTATTTAAGCAACTAATTTAACATGTATATTTACTTCATGCTTAAAATTATGGATGTTAATGACCTCTTTAAAGGGAGACTTGAATTAAAAAAAGTAAAATCCTCAAATAATGAACTCTGGTCTATAATAAAATTGATAACATATTATTTTACAACAATGCACCAAAAAAGGGATTCCTTAGCTGCAAAATTTAAAGTAAACTTTTTTCTTCCCTATCCCACAAGTAAAAAAATGGAGTATACCATTCAGGTCAGGTACTAACTAAGCTTTTATTTGTTCAGGAAAATTAATTAATCATATATCATGTGGCAATGACAATTACTGTTGAAATCAAAATTGAGCTTGTGCAATCCAATGAAAACCTTTTCAAAGGGGATCAAAAATATTATAATCTCTCTTCCATATACCAAATCACTCTGCTAACACCTTTCTCTGAGAAATAAAGACTTCATCTGTGTAAACTGACCTTAAACTGAGCTGTCAACATCTTACTGATAAAGATAAATATTCCAAATTTGTCTCCTATTTTTTCAGACATTACTTGATTTTACTTTCTATACCCAAATATCAACTCAAAGTCATAAGATCCTATAGAATAATTCCACCAATATTTCCTCCAAAATATTTTGTGGTATGTCTCTATTATCTAGTAGATACATGTTATTCTAGGGAATAATGTCTGTTTTTTATATTGCAAACTTAGATGTATGATTGTAAACTAATATGTTTCTAGAGTTTTGAAAGCAACACTTTGCTTTGTGCTGTATCTTACAACAAAAACATATTGATTTGAACTAGAGGGCAAACTATCCCTGCTGCATGATGACTGCCAGGATATTGATGGATGCACTCAGCATTTATCAATACTCACTCTAATATGATTTTTCTTCTCCTATAAAACTTCCAAAGTTTCTCTGATTTCAAATGAATAATAAATGGAGCACATTTTTATGCAGAACTGTAGATAGTGGAAGATACTTGGATGAAATTTACCTTATTGCCTCATTACTTCATAATTTTAAGGTCAACATCATTCAATAAGTAAGCAAAAGACAACTGTAAAATAGTGCCAAATTATTAAATAGCCATTGTTTAATTACTTGTCATTATATTGAGTTAAATCTCAGTGCCATTTTATGGCATTTTTGTAATGAAACTATATCCTTGACTACTTGTCTGTAAGCTAATAGTTTTACATTTTAAATTTAATTAAATTAGTTCCATTAAAAATAAAATAGTTATTTAGTGCTTATTGTGCTTTCCTGTTTATTCCCAAGTATATAAAGGTAAGTAAATCTCAGCCGCTTCTCTCAGTAAGATATGGCCTAATTCAAGAAGACATATATGTAAGAAAATTACTTTCTATAAAATTTGTTAGTAATGACAAATGAATTATTCACAAAAAAGGTAGTGCAAAATATTTAATTTTGATTTTTGCTGTTTGTCAACTGAATTCATGGTATTAAAAAGCTAACATTTTTAATTGGAAAAGGATCGGAAGAATGGGAATTACTTTCTAGTTGATTTAATTAACACCTGGCCTCTTATTATGGATCCTGATTTCATACTGAATAATGCAGAAAACATGAATTTATATAATACTGACAATAAATAAAGATTATCATGGATGTTGTAAATATATTAAACCAGTGAAGTTTTAGGCCTAAAATTTGCACATTAAAACTGCTTTTTAGGTGTGGGAACACTTAGTGGATAAAAACAAACAAGAGACTCTTCACATTCTGTCTCAGATAATAAAACAATTCTGAAAAATAAGCATTTTTGACATAGAACTAGATATTTCCTTCTCAAACATTTCCAATTTCTCATAATACCAATTTGATTTGAAAGCATTTACATTCAATTTCAATCATTGAAGATGCTTAACTGATGGAGCAATGATGAATTATTTTTCTCTGTTCACACATGTAAGAAATCCTCATAATGATAAGCTAATGGAGAGGAGTTTGCATTACCTCGGTGATATACAGGTTTTTCCTTATAAAATGGCATCATTTCCTAAAATACTGAAGGTTACTTTGCTGATCTGTAAAGATTTTCCATGCAAAATATCTGATTGAAACTTGAACAGAAATATCACAGTTCTGCATCCTAGAATGAGACAGAGAAATCTATAATGAGGTTAGCTAGTCTTTTTTTCTGAATTTTCCCTTGATAGGGTAACATGAAATAAACTTGTAAGAAATGCTCAAAATAATATGCTCCCAAGATATTACTTAATCACATACAACACTGTTTAAATACAGTCCTTAATAAATGCTACCATTATAATTGTCATTATTTTAATAAAATAAAAACACATAAGAAGAGTCCTTTTCTCAAAAATTTTGCAATCTTTTGGGAAAGAAATAATAAACAGGAATAACCATAGTGATTTCTGACATTTATCTGTTCATTTACACAGGGATGATATACAGCCACTGTGTACTGATTATCATCAGGGCATTTAGTAAACTATTAGAATATTCTCATGCTGATTTATAAAAAGCTACTGCTTTGAGCCCCCTCAATGGCCCTGCAACAGCTTTGGCCCCTCCCTGGATTTACCTATGATCTAAATATTGAGGGATTAATGTTTTATATGACAGAGGTCCTCTAGGCCAGTAGCAAGCCTAGTGTCCATTCCAATTAGTGGATGTCCACTGCATGACAGAAGTTGTTAAATATTTTTAATTTTACTACTGGATTTAAAGTGCTCTTCTATGATGAAATGGAAAGTATATTAGCATTAGAAAGCATGACTTTGTATCTTTATTCTACTTTTAAACTGGGTGGAATTACAACCATGGTTTTCTCATCTATGACAATGGCCACAATTTCATATACCATTCAAATTGTGAAAGTCAAATGAAGTTATTTACATAAGGTTATCTGGAAAATGAACACTAAATAAAAACCATTACATGAGAAAGTCTTAAAATAGTTTTTTCTCACATCCATTTTGCATTCTTCACTTTATACGAAACACTTTTCAGCCTCCCAGATGGGTCATGTTACACATTTTCCAAGAACTGATTATTTGTTTACCAAATATTGGTAGTTACTTATGCCTAGGCACTTATCTAAAGATAGGGATGCAGCATATAACAACATGAAAACATTTTCCCCTATCATGGAGCTTAGAGTTTGATTGAGAAAATAGACAAAACAAAACAAGCAAACAAAATGAATAAATAAATAAGAAAATATTGTAGTGAAATGAGCTATGACAATAATGAAACTGATATTTTTGCTCTCATAATACAGTCACACTAGTATTCACAGTTCTTGTCTGCACTTAAATTTGAAGTCTTTCAAACTAATGAATTGTGGTATACAGATTTCAAGCAGTTAATAAGTTGCTGATTTATTGAAAGGGAAAAGAGAAAATCAGTGTAATTTTGATTGAGCAACACCTGAGCCCAAGAGGACATATAACTTCAGAAATATTCAGGAAAGTGGCTATCCTCCCTGCAGACAGAAGAATTCAGAAGACAGATGCCATAATAAAACTTTGTTGAAATCCTATTTGAATGAGAAAATAGGGTCTCTTCCATAGTAAACAGGGACCAAAAACCACTGTAGGGATGGATTTCTATGGCCAATTACAGAATAATTTTCAGCAAGCTTGCCTTTTATGACAGTGGACCCAAAAGGATGGAGCTTGTTTTTGTTAGCTCTAAACTTCGAACCCATGTACAGTTAGCAGATGTCACCAAGTTGGCCATTGCCATCCTTCTACTGTCCTCTAATCTAGTTGCTTGCCCTGATCACATTAATCATGTTTTAAGTATACCTCTGATTGATCTCTTCTCTGGTCATGCTCCATCATTAGAACTTAGTAGCTGTCATTCTTTCCATACTAAAACTTAAATAACCCAGAACAAAGATGGATCTGCCATGAAACTAAAGTGATCAATTCCAGGGAAGTTTTTGCCTATTGGATTTGCCAAAATTATTGGTTCACAGGGACAAAAAGAAACAAAATTCCAACAGGTACTCTAAACTTGCATGAACTTTATTAAGGTTGATGACACATTTTAGTCACTGAATTAGAGGTATTAGAGGGTATCTGTGGGAATCTATGCGGAACAGTTCTGCAGTTTTATTGTTTTCATTTGGGACCTAAAGAATGTTATTGTGATTTATGACTTTTTATATTCACTTTCATCATCATATAATTTCAGAAAAAAATCTTCCCATTATACTATGCTATACTACACACACACATTTATGTGTATATAATATTAATAGCAATGTAGGTTTTATCTGTGTATAGATTTATGCATGTGTCTGAGTGTGTATATTTACATATATAGAGATGGACAATAGGTGTCTATGGTTATATATGTGACTCATTGTTTTTTATTTTGTATAGTATTCATAAGTCTCAAAGCATTTATAACTGTAGAAAGTGCCAATAAAGTATGGAAAGTATCTTATACAGAAGGAAAAAAATCTACAGAAAAATTACAAAATACACCTTATTTCCAATTATTTCTGTTATATTGACAAATAACATATTTTTTATTGCCCTAAGGACTGTTGAAGACCTAAGGATAAATTTGATTTATATTTATTGCCAGTGGAATATTGAAGAAAGTCGAAAACAGATTTACCAAGGAGATTTACCAATATTGATTATTTTTGGAGCAACAAAAAGTATCTAAAAACTATCAGGAGGCTAGATTCCAAAAGAAATTGTCTTTAAATAAATAAAACTGAAGTTGTCAAATCTTTCTTTCTCAACAAAAGATTAAGGGCCTTTAGTTTTCAAAAATTAACATTTATGGTGAAGAAAAAAAAACATAGTTCTAGAGAGCTCACATATTTATTTAAATCTTAAACCAGTCAAGAGTTAGATTAAGATACACCCAATTTAAAGACTAGCAGAACACCTGGAAGGATATAACATTCTGCAATGAGCATCCACATTGAATAAGATTTCTTCCAATTGAGAAATTCTGACAGTTTGGGGTTAAAAGTTGCTAAAGCATTTGGAGTTAATTTTTATTTTTAAATCACAATAAAAATCTGCTTAAAATTGATATTTTATAAACAAGTCAAATGTCAAATTCTTATCAATAACAGAATTATTCAGTTGAATAATTTTGAAAAAATTAAGTTGTAGTAACCTTATATAATATGCTGAAAGTTAACATTTAATTTTATCACTAAATTAATTATTAGAATATAGACAATAATGTTTTCTATTGATAGGGATTCATAATGTGGAAACCAATAGTTTTAACAATGGATGGTTGTCAAAAGGTCTGTGAATTCCCTTACACTGTGTGCAAAAATTGGAATATGTGAATTTTGGGGGCTGAGGAAAATTTCAGAGCTTTCTTTCAAGAAATTTATGTTTGGCTCTGTGACACTAAAATAAGTTAATAAGTCATAATCTAGGCTTGTGTTTAAAGTCATCATTTCACAACATGTGTTTCACTGAACACTAGTTTGTGGTTGTGTTTCCATCCCACTCATAAAAATAGAGGTAAAAAAAATCTCATCACATAAATGTGGGACACTAACCATACTAAACTTTCCTCTTAAGATTTACTTTGCAATTATTCCAAGTTTGTTTTTCATGCTTTTTCCTTGAATCTCTCTGGAAACCAGAGTTTTAAAATATAAACTTTCCAGACTAGTTTAGTTGGACAACTAAAGAAGTGATTCTGGGAAGATCCTTTGGGGTCAGGTTCTGGAATACTTGAATGACAAGATAAAGAGTTGGTTTTGATTACGTAGGCAATGGACAGTGATTTAAGTGGAGGGAAGTGATGAAAATGATGTTTTAAGAAGATTAATCCAGGATCAGTGTTCAGAGAGTTGTGCTATGGAAATGACTTCCTCTAAGTTGATCCGAGGAGGACATTATATCAGTTAAAGCCTTTTGTTTTATGAATTTGACCAAATCTTGATTTTAATATACATGTTTGAAATGGTTTCTCCTAATTGGTAAGATTTGAGGTGGGTTCAGCCTTTTTTGAGGTATTGTATTCTAGTCTTCCAAAGTTCTGTTTCTCCTTCATTCACCTGCATTTCACTCACACATTCATATACACATCTCTGGCTACTTTAGTCACAATTTATCTCATCCTGTGAATGAAATGCCTGTACCTGAATTTCACTTCTAGCCCACAGTTTTCAGATTTTGAAATAATTTTCTCCTGTTGTTGACTTTCAGAGTGAACATAAGAATTTATTAGGATCAATTTTATCTATTGCTTTCAGAATTCTGTAACTTCAATAAGGTCATGAAAGGTTAATGCTCCTTTATTAAAATGAATGAACCCAATTTCTTCAAACTTTCCTCACCAGTTACATCATTGATTCTGATACACAGTGTGCTCTGCTCCCTCAAGGGTAATTTTGTCTTTAAGTGGCTATATGACCACCTATATTTTACAACATGTTACAGCTATGTCCAGATTAACCCAAGGATTGCTCTGGTTTAAATAGAATTACTCTAGTATAGTATTTGTTATCTTTTTAACCATATATTAGGCGTTAGGTAAAAAGGAACTGTAATGACTATAAAATCATTTTCTTTAGTTGGGATATTAGCTTAACTTCCATTTAGTGGAAATTAGCAGATTTATTCCTCTGTTCTGTGTGGCTCATGATTGTCCTTCCCTGAGGAGTGCAGTGCTTTGCTACTTCCCTGATGAGCTTTGTTGTCGCACTCTCTTTCAAGGTGCAGTTATTTTATAAACTCACAGTGGAACACTTTAACTATAAATAGTAGTTTAAAGGTAAAATATGAAATGTGCTTAGAAATTATCATGAATTCTATGAAAATATTTCTAATTTAAAACAACTGGACACATTGGAGGATTCACTGCTCTAGTCTTATCTAAATATCCTTAGAGAGAGCTATCTCAGTTATTTTACAAGTTAAGGCAGTAATATCTAGTAATAATATAGCACCAGGTGGGGAACCACAATCTATGTCAAATGAATTTTACCACCATCCCTCTGCTGCTCCTTCTACTCTGCTTCCAGTAATACTGAAATTATGTAAGATTGATGGCTAAAAGATATAATGGGGAGAAGAGGTATTTAAAAAAGAAGTCCTAAATTTTTACTTTAACTGCCTCATAATGCTAATCAAGTCCATTCATATTTTGCTACAGCCACATTTAAATGCCTTTGGAAATTTTGTTGACATAGCCACAGCAATTGGATTTAGAAATCATGTTAGATTATGAAACTCTCATACTTATGGGTATAAAGCAATAATAAATCAATCTTTTTTTCTCAGATTTTATAACGTTCCTTTGCAAATAAATGTAGTATAACAGTTGCTTAAATTCAGATAACTTTTCTTTGCTCTTTCTTAAGAAAATTTTACTGGCTCTCCAAACAATCTTTAAGAAATCCTTTAATACCAAAGGCCACATATAGCCATAAGTAGCTCCAGTGTCCGCTAACTGCTTAAGGAACTGTTTTGCATATGTGAATACTGTCAGCCTTCAGATATACCTATGCTATTTCAATGACAGTAGATAAAATAACAGATACAAAACAATATGTTTGATTTGCTATTTCATTTAAACTGTTTTTTTTATGTCTTTTATATACCTTAGTTACTGAGTCCAAAGAGAATAAAAGAACAAAACCATGACCATATGCTAATTATTTTAGAAACAAACCAACCTTGTGTTTAAATTTAATTCATTCAGTTGAATAACTTATTGGAAAAGGGTGAATAAAAAATTATTTATTTTGCTCCATTTTACTATCTTAGGTTTTCAACCTCTAAAAGAAGTTGAAGATAGAAGAGGAATAAGGAGAGACTGGGAAGGAGGTACAGAATACTAAGTTAGTAGAGAATTGAAACTAAACAGTTATGAATTATGGCTAGATATCACAAGGGTGACATAGTTGACACCAAAAAGCAGAGATTTCAGGGCAGTGATAAATAGGCCTCAACCACATTCTCGCTGTAATTTTCTGTTTCTTTAACTGAAGGCAAAGGCTCTCATTCCCCAATTTAATATAAATTTTAAAATGAAAGATGCAATGTTTTGCTAAAAATATAAACCCAAAGTGCATTGTGAGAAGATATGAGAGTACTATAAGTAGGACAACTGAGGGAAAGGACCCGTTAAATAACGTATTATGCACTAACATTTTTAGTAGTTAAAAGACAGTACGGGGAGAATGAAAGTTCAACTTTGTGATGTCATAACTTTCTGCAGCACCAGCCCTGAAACCTCATGTTTTATTTAGTACCTTTCTGGTTTGTAAATATCAATATAACTGTCTCCCTACAAGTCTCCTTTCCCTGTAAAGGAATAAACTAAATATAAGGTCTAGGCACACCTAATGATCAAGAAACATTTAGATTGCATTCCAGTACCTATATAATTTAACTACAAATGTGTTCTCCATTTCCTGTTGAGTGTACGCTTTTGTGGATATTTACTGGGGAAGGATGAGGTCCTCTACCATGTCCATTTGGAAACTTTCTCAGCTTACTGTGCTGTACCTACCTTTGCCATGAACATCATTCATATTTTGTTAATTATCACCTAAACTCCAGGACAATCCCTAAGAAAACTTCCTGGGATCTACTCATATATTCCCCTGATTTCATAAGATTGCTGTGAGTGTTACAAGAGAAATGAATGTCAAATCCCTAACCCAATACTATGCACATGATAAGTGACTATTACTGATAGCTGAAAGTTAGGAAACATACTCAATTTAATCCCTTAGCAGGAAATGCTACAGTTTTCAGTAGCTAGAAAAATGTTTGTTATGATAATTTCACTCAAGCAGCCATGAATTATTTTAAGCCTAAAAGCCCTTGTTAAAATAGCTTTCTGTTGATCTAATCTCAAAAGTTCAGTCTCTGTTATTTTACAGTAATGAGATCCTCCCTTGCTCAGCTTGCAGGAATGAGATAATAGGACGAGCCGACCAAACAAGAACAAAGCAGGTGCTTTGTTATTTTCAGTTTTTCTCTGGACACTTGTCAAGTCTTTGTCTCCTTGGACTATAAAAGCCCAAGCCCCCATTTCTCACTTCGAACTGGTCTTGGAAAATTTTTCCTCCAGGTCCTTATGTGTGCACCTGTAATAAAACTCACTTTCTCACCAAGACAGAAACTTGTTTCTCTGCTTGATGCAAGATCAGGTGGGACTAATTAATTTATGATGGTTACATTACCTCTAATCTTGCTTCTTATTCCCACCCCCTGCCCCCAAGTCTGCTTTTCTGTGCAAGAACAATTCCACCTAATTAATGTTGTGAAAATCTCCATATATCTTTCAGTAAATGTCACCCTTTACCATATAGATTGGTCTTACTCAAAATTTTTACCTTTGCCCAGCAGATATTTCCTCAAATCTGGGATAATTATAAGATAAAATCTTCATGGGATTCCAGAAAGAGAGAACTCAATGGCAATTGGCATCAAAAGTGTCCAGATGACCAATGATGAAGATGGCAAGGTGTAGGGACATGTTGGTAAGAGTAAATATGGGCAGTTGAAATCCAGAATTATAATTGTGGATTTGTATATTCTTCCTTTCAGTTCTAGCAGAATTTTAGTCATATATTTTGAAGCTGTTTTATTATGTGTTTTACTTAAGATTTTCATATGTTCTTGAAGAAGTGACTTCTTTATTAGTGTGTCCATCAGTATTGGTTGTTACATTCCATCTTTTGCATTCTACTTTGATACTAATATAACCACCCCAACCCACATTTGATTATTGTTTTTATGGTCTATCTTTTTACATCCTTTGACTTCTAACCTTTCAATATGTTTGTTCTAGTTTGCTAATGCTGCCAGAATGCAAAACGACTTTTATAAAAGGGGGTTTATTTGGTTATACAGTTACAGTCTTAAGGCTATAAAGTATCCAAGGTAACACATTAGCAATCAGGTACCTCCACTGGAGGATGGCCAATGGTGTCCGGAAAACCTCTGTTAGATGGGAAGGCATGTGGGGGGGCATCTGCTCCAAGGTTCTGGTTTCAAAATGACTTTCTCCCAGGACATTCCTCTCTAGGCTGCAGTTCCTCAAAAATATCACTCAGTTGCACTTGGGATATTTGTCCTCTCTCAGCATCTCTGGAGCAAGAGTCTGCTTTCAATGACCATCTTTAAACTGCAGCTCCTGTGCTTTCTTCAAAGTGTCCCTTTTGGCTGTAGCTCCTCTTGAAAACGTTACTCACAGTAGCACTGAGTTCCTTCTGTTATGTCAGCTCATTTATATGGCTCCACTGATCAACTTAGACCCACCCCGAATGGGCGGAGCAACACCTCCATGGAAATTATCCAATCAGAGTCATCATCCATAGCTGGGTGGGGCGCATCTCCACAGAAGCATTCAAAGAATTACAATCTAATCAACACTGATCATGTCTGCCCACACAAGGTTACATCAAAGACAATTGCATTTGGGGGACACAATACATTCAAACTGGCACAATGTTTATAATTAAATTTTGTTCTTTGTAGAGAACATATATCTAGCTATTGCTTTTCGATCCAATTTTAGAAAATCTCTAATTTTTAATTAGCATGTTTAGATGACCTGTGTGTGTGTGTGTGTGACTGAAATGTTCTAATTCATTTATTTGTCACTTTTCTCTCCCTCCTCCCACCAACTCAGAATGTAAATTTCAAGAGAACAGGGGGCTTGTCTATCTTCTTCACTGCTATAGCCACAGGATCTAGCAGATGAGGTACTTAATAAATTCTCATTTTGAAAGAACAATGCTGAAAAGGCCAGAAGAATTAACAGTTACTCTGGGGGGTGGGATTTTAGGATGATTAGTATTTATTCTCTATTTTTTTAGGTTTATTTTTTAAGCAGTTTTATTGAGATATATTTACATAGCATACAATCCATCTAAAATGTTCAATCAGTAATCCCTGGTATAATCACATAGTTATGAATTTACCACCACAATCTAAATAAGAACATTCCCATTTCTTCCAAAAAGAAAGAAGAAAAAAAAATCCCATACTCCTCTCATATTCCCCTATTATTGACATTAAGCTTTGATGCAGTGCCTTTGTTACAACTAATGAAAGAATATTATAATGTTACTGTTAACTACAGACTTTGGTTTGCATTAATTGAATTTTTTCCATATACCATCCCATTTTTAACTCCTTGTAGTAGTGGCATGCATTTGTTCTAGTTCATGTAAAAACTTTACTATATTTGTACAATTAGCTACCATCATCATCTACCCTGGGTTTTGCTAAGGTACACAGTCCGAGTTTTTATCTCTAGCTTTCCTTCTGATAAAAGTTATCCATTTCCGAACCTTTAAAATCAACCTTATTAACCATTCTGTACTCCTTAAGCATTGACTGGCCAATCTCTGTCTTCTTTCTCTCTCTTAATAACCTATGCTATAGAATTTAACTCTCAGAGTTTACTCATTATAGTTAGGTTCATATTAGTGAGACCATACAATACTTGGCCTTTTGTTTCTGGTTTATTTCTCTCAACATAATGTAGGTAATGTATTTAATGTAATTAACAATAATGTTGGATTTAAAATGCACCATATTGCTATTGTTTTCTATGAGTTCCATCTGTCTTCTATGCCTGTATTTCATCTTTATCTGCCTTATTTGAATTAATTGTGTTTTCATTATTTGCTTTCTCTATAATTTTAGTTTTTAGATAAATCTCTTTTAATTTTTGGTGATTTCTTTAGGGTTTACAATAAACATCATAAAATCATCAGTGTCTGCATTCTAATAATGGTATACCACTTCATGTATACTGTGAGTACTTTACCACAGTGAACTTCTATTCATGGCCCTCATACCAAGAAATGTATTGTTCTCATACATTTTTATTTTGTATTTGTTATAAACACCACAGCATATTTTTAATTTTGATATACATAATGGATTATGCTTTTTCTTGTTTAATTTCCTTTTAAATTTATTGAAATGATAAAAACTCTCTTTTATATACCTGTATACTAAACTTTTCTGCCACTCTTCATTTTTTCCTGTAAAGATATCCATATACTACAATATTCCTTCTGCTTGGAAAACTTTCTTTACACTTATTGAAGAGAAGGTCTTCTAGTGATAAATTCGCTCAACTTTTAGTTACCTGAAAGAATTCTTTGTTTCTGAAAGATTCTTTCATTGGGTATAAAATTCTAAGATGATAGCGTTTATCATTAGATACTCTAAAGATCTTGATTCATTGCTTCCCAATTTTCATCTATTAAAGTGAGAAAACTGCTATCATTCTTCTCTTCACTTTTAAGTATGTAATATGTTTTTTTTTGTTTTTGTTTTTGCTTTTTTTTTTAATTCTGGCTGCTTCAAAGATTTTCTTTATTATAGCTTTTTTGCATTTTGATGATGGTGTGTCTTGTATGGTTTTCTTTATTTTTTTTTTTTTTGCTTTCCTTTTGCATTTGTCAAACTTCTTTGAATTTTTATTTATATTTTCATCAAATTTGGAAAAAATTGTCCATTATTTCTTTGAATATCTTTTCTTGTCTCTCCTTATCCATTCTTTCCTTTAGGAACTCCAATTACATTTGATATTTTCCCACAGGTCTTTATGGTCTTGTTTTTTTTTTTTTTTTCCTGTTTTTTCAGTCCCCTTTTCTATGATTCATTTTGCATAGAAATATTGCTATGTCTTCAAGGTCTCTGATATGTTTTTCTGCAACATTTAATCTCAGAATAATCTCAGAATAATCTTCAACTATTGTACTTTTTATCTGTAAAAGTATCTTTTTTTTTTTTTTTAATAACTTCCATTTCTCTCCCTCATGTTCATACTTTCCTTTGGCATATATTTCTATTAGCTGTTTCAAAATCTTTGCTAATTCCACTATCTCTCTCATTCCTGGGTGTGTTTTTATTGTCTAATATTTCTCCTTTGTATGGATCACATTTTCCCACTTCACTATTAATTTTGCATTATTGAGTGTTGAATTATTGACTATAGAATTTTACTGTATCTTTCAAAGAGTTTGTGTTATTTTACTGACATTAAGTTACTTGCAAATTACATTTGTGTAATTTGTAATTTGAAGTCTGTTTTTAAGCTCCTTTATGTCCAGTATAGAGTAAACTTATTTGAAAGTCATTTTTAAATACTGTGTCTTTTACTAGATCTTTCCTAAATTTACCACTACAAGATATAATCTCTCTTGATTTGAATTCCTGGTGTGTTTCACATTCAGAAAGTTTAAAAGCTGAAAGACAATATATTGATAGTTGTTTACAAAAAAGAAAACAAACTGAAAAACAGTTAAAGTGGAGAAGATGGAACTGGAAGTTATCCTATCTAGTTCCCAATTTAAATTCTGATGAATTAATTGGTAATTTCCTTTAGTATTTTTTTAACTTTTTATTTTGAAATAACTTCAAATTTACAGGAAAGTTGTAAAAATTTATACAAAAACAATACATAGAACTTTAACATACCGGATACCTAGATTTATCAACTATTAGCATTTTGCTACATTTGTTATATTGTCTATCTATCTATCTATCTATCTATCTATCTATCTATCTATCTATGTTTCTATCCAGCCTATCACCTTTCTAGGTTGTCATCTATCTGTCCATCTATTTTCTAAACATTTGAGAGTAATTTGCATACATCATGCTCCTCTAATACTTAACACGCCCACGTGTATTTCCTAAGGACAAGAATGCTCACTTATGTAACCACCTTAAATCCAGCTATTAAGCTCAAGAAATTTAACATTGATATAATGCATATAGCATATATTCCAATTTTTTCAGTCATCCCAATAATGCCTGATTGGGCATTTTCTTCTCCAGTATTAATTGCAGTCCAGGATTATGTATTGCATTTAACTGACATTGTCTTTTTAGTCTTTCTTTCCTTTTCAAAAAAAAATTATTGTAACATATAATTAACATAAAATTTCCCACCTCAATTACTTCCAAGCATATGATTCAGTGGCTTTAATCACAATCACAGTGTTGTGATACCATCTTCGGTAGTTTTAAATCTGCTTGTATTTTAGTTATTTACACATTCTTCTCATTACTCCTCATTTTTATATCTCCCTACTCCATACCATCACTTACATAGGCAGTTATAGATTTTCAAGTTCTTGGAAGTTAGAGATTATAACACATTTTTAAGTATATCTTCTGTGTCATTGGAAATAGACACCACCAAGGATCATTCCCACCAAGGGGGCCAATACATGCTAGTTGAGTTGATTAAGTTAAGATGCTGGAGAAACTTTGATATTTATGATTTATATGAAAAGTTATTGTCAAATTTGTATGAAATTTATTCCCATCTCTATTGAATTGAAAAATGTGTATTTATTGCATGTATGTGCATGTACACACACATACACACTTTTCATTTAAAAAAAAGCCTAGCTTCTAATTTTTGCCATAATATGCTTAATTAAGATGTTTTCTTACCACAATGAATTATATCAATTTTTTGACTTTAACTCTTCAAAATCTTTGACTTTGTATCATGCATACAATTGACCTGATTTTCATAATTTATCATTCAGTTATTTTTGTAAGTAAATTTTATCTGATATTTTCAATTAATTCCTAAAGTTACAGAAGAAATATGAAAATTGGAGCAACCAGTTAGTCTCTCAAGATTACAAGAATGCTTTTCAGTAAAGTGAATATATGTTTTTTGTTTTTGTTTTTGTTTTTAGGATTTTATTCAATGAGTCATGGAATGTTTCTCTCCTTAGGGAAGTAGCCTTGTCTCTAATTTGTGATTATTAGAGCATCAAGTGAGCATCACATCAGATCCATAGTTATGCTTTCATTTTATTTCACTGTCAGCTATCATTAAACTTGGTTCTTCTGACACAGAAGTACCTAACTGAACCCAAACTTGGAGCTTACCGGTAGAGCTTGCCCTCACACATATCCGGTGAGTAGGGAGAATCTGCAATTCTGTGTTTCATCACAATAGAATCTTTCAGAAGATTAATACCAAATTTCAGTTGTCCCTCTGAAAGGAGCCTTTTCCCCACGATCTTGCCATCCTATCCGTAGTGACAGCTAGATTTATACTAAAATTCCTCATTCTCGCTGTGCCCGCTCCTCCCAAGCACTCCACACCCCAATGGACAGCCTTTCTTGCTCTGATTTGGATAGGGCTGGGAAGACAGAGATGTGGAGAATGAGGCTATGAACAGAGAGACAAGTTAATGTGATGATTCTTCTAAGTCTACATGTTCTTCCTCAAGGACCTTATCTAAGTCAACCCTCAAATCCTTCCATCTTCTTCTTTGGGCTGCTGGGCATTTAGGCCTTGTGTTTAAAATGTACCTTTTAACTTACAGGCAAATTAATACAAAAATGCCTCAAACTTTAGGTGAACCCCCAATCTACAGAAGTGCAAAGGAAGGAGAAGAGGAAAAAAGGAAAATAGGCTGAATGAGGCAGCTTAGTACCGCAGAACCTCTGAGCATCCCTTTGTTTCCTTTGAACCCATCTCCTCACTGTTCATCTACTGCTACTGAAGCAACATCCAATAATACTGCACAGGTGATTCATGGCATCCATGTCTCTGAACAAATGGCCAAAAATCATTTTCAGCTTCCTAAAAAGCATCATCACCATCATTCTCAAACCAGAGTTCACAGACTATTAATATGAGAAAAAGGAATAAAGTCATTAGTTTAAAGGATAGGAATTACAGGAAGAAAAGAAACAGATATAGAATTCTTAGGCATAGTGACACCAATCTATAGCACCACATGGCCATGGCTAGCCTTCTTCTTACTTTTCAATTGTCTTACCATTTCTGTATTCATTAAGATTTTATGGCCTGGTCTGGAATTGTAATCAATGAATTAAAATTGTTCCATAAGGAAATATCTGTGAAAGATAGGAATAATTCAGTTTCTGGGTGAAAGTCTATCACTACCTTTCCTATCCCACTACAGATGCTGACTCATGATCATTATCTCAGAAATATTTCCATCTTGTTATAGGTGGTAAATGAGTTCTTTTCTCTATTTAGGAAACAGACCTTCAATTGTTTATGGTTACTGTGTGGCTCTACTCTTCAGCCAAAATTGATTGGGCAGGAGTCAACTCAGCAGGGGACACAGCATCTTTGTTCCCGAGATTGAGAATTGAGCATAATATGCCAGATGAATGCAAAGTTTGGGCTTTGGATGGGTCATTTTCTGCATATTATGTTATTTGAGAAGCAGAAAAAATATGTTTGAAGAGAAAAGGATAAATTAGATCTTCATGGAGAAACAATTGGTTTTCTGATATCTTTTCATATTCTCTTCCTTGTTCTTGAAACCTGTCTGTAGTCCTCCTTTTCTGTTGTTACAATGAGATACTTATAAATACTTTTAACAATCAACTGCTAGGACACACCTTAGTTTTTTGATTTTTTTTTTTTTTTTTTTTTTTGAAATTTCAGGTCCATTCCTTTTTCATTGCATACAAGAAACCCTCAATATATAAGGTGCATCTGGTCTATCCATTAATGGTAGAAAAGCTGTAGCTGCAGAGATAACCATTATATTTATTTGTTATTTTTCATTTTCTAAACAGTTTTGCATCTGGTCCAAGATAAACTATATTTAGGGTATATTTAGTGGTTATATTTGCTGAATCTGGAACCAAACTTCTGAGTTTATGCATAGTTTTTGCCATTCAACACCTACGTGTAGCCTTGGAAAGTTACTTAATCTCTTTGTATAGTTAAGAATAAAATGGGAAAATAACCATACTTTACTCACATGGTTGTTATGAATATTAAATGCTTTAATACTTAATATATGTAAAATAATAAGTGTTAGCTATTATTATTTTTCTCTGATTAAAATCAAGAGAAAGACCCAGGTGGAAGGTTAGTTAAATTATATAATTTATACAATTTCTGAGGAGGACATAACAGACACAGCTATATTAAGAATCTCATTGTAAACTGCATGCCATGGGCTAATTTTCTAGTATTTTTACATCTCATGTTTGTAAACATTTTCTATTAATAAAGTTAAATTATTAGGTTTAAGATTCTAAATTATGATCATAATATAAAACATTTGCTTGATTTTATTGACTTCAAATGTGTCAGGTACTCTTGATATCCTCATCTAATGACCAATACAGGTGATAATTTATTAATTTTTAAACTGAAAATTTAGATTTCTTTCAACCAAAAGTGGCTCCATGTAGTGGTGAATGAAAAAGTTCAACTTTCTGGGAAGGACACTGAGAAAATCACTTTCCTGACAGTGCAACTATCCATATATAGAACTGAGGTTAAAAGTTAGGTATGTCACTGTGCCGGTTTGAGTGTATTGTGTCCCCCAAATGCCATTATCTTTGTGGTCTTGTGTGGGGCAGAAGTTTTGGTGCTGGTTGGATTTGCTTGGAATGTGCCCCACCCAGCTGTGGGAGATGATTCTGATGAGATGTTCCCATGGAGGCGTGGCCCCGCCCATTTGGGGTGGGCCTTGATCGGTGGAGCTATATAAATGAGCTGACTCAGGGGGAGAAAACTGAGTGCAGCTGGGAGTGATGTTTTGAAGAGAAGCAAGCTTGCTAGAAAGGAACGTCCTGGGAGAAAGCCGTTTTCAGGCTGGAGCTTTGGAGCAGACGCCAGCTGCCTTCCTAGCTAACAGAGGTTTTCCGGACACCACTGGCCGTCCTCCGGTGAAGGTACCCGATTGCTGAGGTGTTACCTTGGATGCTCTGTGGCCTTAAGACTGTAACTGTGTAGTGAAATAAACCCCCGTTTTATAAAAGCCTGTCCATCTCTGGTGTTTTGCATTCTCCAGCATTAGCAAACTAGAACAGTCACTTTTGTCAGCTCCAATTCCTCACCTCTTCACCTCAAGGGCTGCAACATGACATTACTGATAAATAGTTTCCTCATTTCTGAAGGCTTTATATTTGGATGGCATGTCAGATTCAGTACATTTGGAAAGTTAATACTTTGTTTTGAAGTTAGGCTTCTAGATACTCTCTGAGTGTCACTGTTGCCTATATCACTTTCAAGGGCCTCTCTTCAGCTCGTCATCAGTTAGTCGCCTCGGTATGCCCTCTTGTAAATGGCACTTTACTGCTGTCTTTCTCCAACAGTGTTAAGCAAAACTGTTCTTTTTTTCTAAATCATATCTTCAATGGGAATAACTTCATTGTCTTGTCATTTTATATTATATTCTGAAAGAAGTATGAACTGCTGAAAATTTCTGCAACCACCCATTCAGATATCTGTAACATGCTCAAAAAAATTGTATAGTAGCTCCCAATTCTTTTTTTAACTTTTAGCCTGCTCTGATCAATGAGGTCATGTTTCAAATTCGTATCTATTGATTACACATACTTTACACTCAGTTATTAATCCATATATTTTTGATGTCTAAATACCTAACTTTCTAGAAATAAAGAAGAAAGGAAGAAAGAAAGAAAGAAAGAAAGAAAGAGAAAGAAAGAAAGAAAGAAAGAAAGAAAGAAAGAAAGAAAGAAAGAAAGAAAACATAAGAGAAAACTTCCCCCCATACGAGACAGAACAATAGCAACTGACCATAGAATATGCCATTCTAAACTGGATCTTTCCACTGGATTTCCTTAGCTGAAAGAAATGGTCTTCATGATGAGACCATCAGTATTTTATTTACTAATTCTTACTTTGATAGAAGCATTACTTTAAATGCTAAGGGGGAGCTCTGAAAGCATTATCAGAAAATTTGGAAGGGAACAGGAGAGCAAGAACATGTCAAACTAATTAGTTTCTAGAAAGCTTCAAAGGAGGTAGAAATTTCTTGGATGTAAGTGTTCTTTAGGCAGACTTGGTTAGAGAGAAGAAAATTCTAGGTAGAAGGAACCAATATGTATGAAAATACTTAGGAAAGAAAAGGCAAGCAAATTTAGGAATACTAAATATAGTGGGATTTTCTGGAGTTTATCTGTATCTAGAGATTTCAGTTTAAATTAAGATCTGAAATATAAATTGGGGTGGTCAATGTGAGCGTAATTTTTCATGGTTCAATTTTAATTTGAAGACAGGTGAGTTGCTTTCTTTATTTCCTCATTTACAGGTGAAATCTAAACAAGCGTATATTCACAAAAGAAGGTACTCATAGCTGTACTGATTGAGGCAAGAGTGTGAGTCTGTTCATGTCCCATTATTTCTCCTGATGATGTCCTGGGAGACACCTCACTGGAATCTCTTTGGTTTCACAGGGAAGCATTTGAGAACCATTGCTTTAGTTATTTGGAAAACTTCAAGTGGTTCTGAGTTGGGCAGCTTCAGGTTTTGGAACAACATTCCCAACTGAAATTAAAGAGGGGTAGGGAGATAGCAGTGCTGTCATGCAAGGTTGGAGATACTCCTCGCTCTGGAAGGTAGACAAAGATTTCTTTTGCATATCTGCCTCTATAACTAAGGCAAATAAAAGTCTGCATAAAATGTACAGAAATGTCTAATATCATTTTGGTTACAGCCTTTCATACAAGGCATTTACTGAATTTCATAAAACAGATTTTGAACACCTGTGCCAGGCTCTTCATAGCATGAAAGTGGACCTGTTATTCAGTGCTGCCTTATTCAGTTGAAAATGGATGAACAGATCTAATGTAACTGGCTGGTGCATTAGCCAATAGCTTTATAATCACAATAAATGTCTTTGAGACATCATTATTACCTTTGTGCTACCAGAAACAAAATTTGTGATTTCATCAGTATTCTTGGATTAAAAATAATACACATGCACATAAATATAGGTTAAAATACACATTCAACTGAAATACATAAGTAAATAGTACAATAAATACAGGCCATTACCTTAAAATTGTCAATGTAGTTTGATGAAAAGGGTTGTGAGAAAAAGGGGAAAAAAGAAGAGTTGAGGCTTCATTTTAGAAACAAAAGTGGAAGAATATCTCAAAGAAGCTGAGGGTGGGGAATCAGTTGCGGGCTTTGCACAAAGTATACTGAAGTCAGAAATGAAAGGGTCTGTATTCATCTTATTCACAAGGGAAGAAGCATACAAAAACAGTTCCCACTTATATTACATGACCACACTTAGACAAGATGAAAGTCCTGTATACAGCTTTGCATATTAATATGGTATTAATAATGCTTCAAGTTTGCTGTGTTCAGCTATGTATTTACTTTCTGTTTAGTTTATATTACTTAGTTGCATAAAGCTTTATGTTGCAGGGAACATCAACTAAGAACCAATGTAACTTCAGTATTATAATGTCACTAGATCTTGATATATCAATCATGGAATAGCTAATTTGCTTTACAAACAGAAACTATAAAATCAGATTGTACATATAACGTAGCATAGATTCCTTTTCTTGTATTCTTGGGCCATAGTGTCCAAATAGTGTGCTGACATATTTGATGCCAATTAAACTTTATTAAGAGTGATCATTACATCTACATAGTTTATATTTCTTTAGTATTTTCATAAACCACTTTGTATTTTTCCTAAGTACATGTAATATCAAGTTACTTATTTTTCATGCTAAAATGGGGACAGAGGAATAATAGCAATATTATAGATAATTGATAATATTATCAATTATCAATAATAGCAATATTATCAATGTCTATGTACTTCACATCAATCTTTTCATTTTTAATCCCCAAAACAACTCTATGAATTTGGTGTAAGATACCAAGGTTATAGAGGGTAAGATTCCTAGGTCCCACCCTAATAGCCAGCTTGGGAAACTAAGTCTATCAGAATCTGATTGAGCTGCCATTATACAAAATTATATGTTGAGAAGCTGTGTGACCTATGGCAAGTTATTTAATCTCTGTGGGCTTTAGTTTCCTAATATGAAATGGAAATAAAAATGTAGCCTATCTCATCTATCTCATTGGGTGGTTGTGAGGATTCAATATGAACATGCACATGAAGCACTTAGTACCAGGAAAATAAGAAGCTTTAAATTAGCAATATCTTACTGATCTACTGTATTTTGGCTTAAATTGTGATACACAGTCATGAAAAATACATTGAAATATTTTAATAAGTATAAAATTAAGGCAATATACAAAACAAAACAATATTGATAAACACATGTTTATGAATTTTAATTGAACCTTTAGTTGAATATTTGCTTTCCTTGCTTTAGTAACTTCTCCAGTGAAGAATCTGAAGTAAGTGGAAATCATGTAGCAAGTAAAATTTTACTTTAAAAACCAAAAGCCCCTTTTGATCTTACAATGTCCAAGTACACAAAGAAAATCCTTCCCTTAGCTCTTTCTTCAGCGATACATTGAGCATCTTTCCCTTTTTCCATTTCATAAAGGAAAAATGAAAATGTTGCTTCTAAATGTTATGAGCTCCTGAGCCATGAAGAAAGGTAAAGAGCTTCTGTTCAAACACTTTATGATTGTTCATGTGTGTGCATGTGTCTGCATGTTTCCCACCAGGTAGGAATTCTTTTACAATCTGAATGGTTTAACCTAGAGATTCCTGCAAGCACTTAATGAATTAAAATTTGTAGAACTATCAAGGTAGTTAAGATGATTTTCAAGAACAGAAATAAGTGATGCCAGGTAATTTGAAAGGAAGAGGGTAGTGACTCAACCCTGAAGGCGATACTACAAAACTGGAAGGAACCAGGTGGGAGTGCAGATCAAGTGCCTATTAATGCTTGGGTACTAAATGCCGGAGATTTAGAAATATAAACAAAAGCCATGGAAGAAACAGAGTTATCTGTGGAGCTGGCTCCTTTTAGATGGGTGTATCAATTTCCTATTGCCATTGTAACAAATCACCACAAATTTAGTGGCTTGAAACAGCATAAATTTATTGTCTTACAATTCTGGAGTTCAGAAGTTTGAAATAGGTCTCACTGGGTTAAAACTGAGGTTTGGGCAGGGCTGTGTTTCTTCTGGAGGGTCTAGGGGAGAATCCATTTCCTTGCCTTTTCCAGCTTCTAGAGAGTTCCCGCATTCTTGGCCTTGATCCCTTCTTCACGTTAAAAGCCAGCAGCATGCATCTTAAAATCTCTCTCTCTTGCTCCCTGATTATGACACTACTTCTTCTACCTCCCTCTTTCACCTTTAAAGAATTCTTGTGGTGTTATTGGATAAACCTCAATTATCCAGGATGGTCTAACTTTAGGTCAGTAGAATAGCAAATTTAATTCCCCTTTGCCATATAACACAACCTATTCACAGATTGAAGGATAGGATGTGGACATCCTTGGGGGACAATTATCCTGCCCACCACAACGGGCAACTCTGGGTTGGTAAATGACCCACAGTAGCTCTTTATGCCAAGGACTGGTGAATCAGGAGCTCTCCATGTTGACCTGGATCAATTAATCCCTAGGTTTGGTTAAAGACCAATGAAGTAAGAGAATACCACAGCAAAATAGCCAGTGATAACTTTAGTGTATATTGCTTCAATCCATATTTAATTTGTTCTAGAGAAAATAAATATGTGGCATTTCTTACACTCTAAGTATAGTGGAGCTATTCAAACCTGCTTATAAATAACAGATTTGTGACCTCAGTTTACCTTCAGAAACTCCTCCCTTTACAATTCCATGGAGAGTTGCCAAGTGTAGTTTATGGAATATCTAGTTTTCCAAGGAATTAAGGATTTTTTTTTTTTTTAAATCCTGGAATTCTGAGAACAAAATATGTTGGGACCTGGTATCAAAACTGACTTCCTTGAGACTACAATGCAAAGCAAATGTTACTGGATATCATTTTTTTACAGTGAAGACTGAGATTAAGAAAGATTAAATACTTTACTGAGATCAGTAAATAGAGCATTACAGAACTGACACTCATTCCTGATCTGTCTCTATCAAAACCTATGTTATAAACATGAAACTTATACTTTCTCCATAACACCTTATTCTCATTAGCAAGGCAACTGCTTAATAAAATAGACCTAGCATCTATACTTTTAACAGTCTCTCTGGTAAACATTATGAACAGACAGCTTAAGAAATATTGCGCTATGCAGCACTGTCTCATTGATTCTTGGAAAATGCAATTCTGCAGGAACATATTTCCATGTAATTGAATTCAGAAGGGGAGCTTTTATAGAATTAGGAGATCCACAACTTCCAGCTGTATCCACTACCTCCTATCTTTATCAAAACCCAAATTCCAAATGGAAACTCCTATATTAAAGTCAGTGGCCTAATCCACAGAAAGGATTTGGCACCCTATGAAGGTGGCTGTCCCCTACTATGGGAAGCAAGTGCTCTTTCTAAAACACATTTAGTTTTTTGATACATGGGGTCTCAAACTAGCCACATCAAGGTCATATGAAGTCCCTTTTTCAGTCTCTCTGAAAGCCCTATTTCTGAGATTGCCAGCAGGCTGTCAGTTTCACTATTTCTCCACTGTCATTGGCAATGTTGCACTGTCCATTAAGAAAAACAATCCCCAAACTACTAAAATTAATGTTGTTTTTACACTTCTGTCACAAATGAATGGATTTTCAAGTAGAAATTATACAAGGAAAATTGATTCTAGAACAAGACCACATTCTGCAAGAAAAATGTCATGCCACTGTTTATTTGTCTGACCAATGCATATACTTGTAAGAAATAGAGTTTATTATAGAGAAGTATGATGGGCCTTTGACAAACAGCACAACAAGAACACGGTTAGAAAAATGTTGCTTGCTCAACACAAAGCAATTACTTGTCAGGGAGACTACTGTAGACGGAATGACATTCCCCTGTTAGCTTCAATTTTTTGACTACATTTTGAAGCATTTTAGTCTTTATAATTACAGTAAACTGTAAGTAATATTGTTAAATTATATTAATTATGCATATCAGAATCCACAGGTATACACTAATATACATTCCTCAAAAATTTCAAATGCATATTTATCTCCTCATGTAAAATATGTTTCCATGAATATCAATATTAATGTAAATTTCATAGAATGACAATTATTGCAGCAGTTCTTGCATCAGGGAGACTTTTCTATTTCACATACTTTTTTTTTTTTTTTTTCCCAGCAACTAAACAGATAAACATATTTGGGGTTTATTCTTAAGTTGCAGATTGCTAGGTTTTGTAAAATGAAAATCAGGTATGGTGAGCTGGGCCCATGTAATAGGGGGGGATGGAAATTGAGTGAAAACAACTTTTAAACTGGGGAAGGGTTACATCTCCAACACTATATGTAATTAATTATTGGTCCAGCCCATTTGGCTAAGCTAGAAGCCTCAGGATAATTTTCAATTTGCCCCTCACACATCCCATGTATCTAAGCATATTCTAGTATTTATTAAATATCCAGTATGTGCCAGTCTCTATGCTAAATATTTTAAATGCTTTATCTCATTTTATTTTCACAAGAAATGAATAGATGATTTTTTTTTTACTCACAAAAAAAGTGGGATTTCAAATTATCAAATAACTGCTTAGGCTCTCACAGTTTGTAAATGGCAAGGCTACCCTCATTTTAAACCCCTCTGCTCCACTGCCTCTGATTAATGTTCAATTCTTGAGAAATTGCAATTCCTTTGCGTCTCTTGAACCCACTTCTCTACCTCTACAAATCTACTTTAGTTTCCTATCATCTCTCATTTGAATATTAGCAACAACCTATTACATGATACTCTTGAGACCAATCTTGTTCTTTACTCATCCATTCATCCATTCACGATATTAAAGCTAGGGTACCTTTTCTGAAAAAGTAAAAGAAAAAAACAAAAATCTAAATTGTCACCCCTAAGCCATCATGATAAGACTCTTCAATGAATTCTCACCATTCTCAGGATGAGGTCTAAACTAGTGAACTCCTCATTCGCCTCTCTTTCTAAGCATTTCTGGGGGGCTGGGGGTTGGGGGGGGCAAGAGTGACATCTTGTTAATCAGTCTTGTTTCTTACCATTCATTTCTCTACCAATCCTACCTTCATGAACAATACGCTTACTGCATTAGGCTTGGGTTCCCTAGTTGTGGAGCCCAAAATGAAGAAACATGAGAATTCATGCACAAGCGATTTGTTAAGGAAGTGCTTTCAGGAGATACCAGTGAAGAGTGGGTAGAGTAAAACATGGCAGGGAAGTAGCCAAGCAAGGACTTCCAGGGAATATGGTGGAGTAGGGAGTTCCAAGATTCAGTTATTCCACTAAAACAACTATTAAACAAACAGGCACAGAGTGAAATAACTATTTTGAAACTCCAGAGGCCACAAGAACACTGTACGGCATCCAGGGAAGATTTGAAGGAAGAGGCTGATAAATTACAGTTAAAAACTATAAATTACTCTCTGCATGTGCCCATCCTCCACACTCATGGCAGGCCACCATGGGATCCACTCCCTGGCTAGCTACAGCCAACAGAAAGGGACATAAAAATCTTATTCCCCAAGAACAGGTTGTGCAGAGCTGACCACTATGCATAATTTTTGATTAGCAAATTCAGATCACTGGGTCCCATCTCTAAGGAAAGCTATTATTTCAACCTACCCTGGAGAAAGATGGCATTGGCCATTGTTTCAACCAGACAAAGGTGGAGGCAGCCATTGTTTCAATCCTCCCTGGAGGGTTTATTTTTTGGGTGGGGGGAGACTTAAAGACACAGGGCTTCCTCAGGGCTGCGGAGGGAAGTTGGCTGAAAGGTCTTCATTTGCTGGGCAGGCCAGGAAAGCTCATATTTGGGGATCCACCTGAGAAGTTGGCAGCGCCATTCCTGTCCTCAGCACAGTGCACTTTGGAGTCTGTCTTCATGGGTCCCCGGCCCTGTGTTGGTTGGGAAAGCCTGAATTGGAAAGGTCCTCCCCATGGTAATACTTCTCTCAGAATTTGCCTTCTGGGGAAAAGCAGCATGAAATAACAAAAGGAAAATAAAAACTATAGAGGCCCACAGTCTGGGAAAAAGGACTGCCAGCTTCAGATACCCAGGACAGGGAGGTTTGTCCCCTGGGAAACGGGGCGGGCAAACTCCTGTAAACAGGGGAACTCCAAAACATGTAATACTCAAAATCCCAGGTGTCGCAGCCCAAGAAGGCCATGCCAGTCCAGAGGCCAAGGAAGACAACGAGCATTTTCTGATACATGAACTTTATTCAGGGCTTACTTACAGGGTGAGAAGTCGTGGAGAGATCATGATGGTTCTCTCAGGCCGGGCAGGCGTCACTCTCACAGGGAAGATGACCCAGTGATGCAAAGAGGAGAGAAGATCTTTTATAAGGGTTTAAGACAAAGACATTCCTAAGGGTGGGGGGAGCATAGATGCAGGAACAGGTTACTCTGACCTGGGGGGTGGTGCAGGAAGGACTAGAATAACACTTGGAACAATTACATTTTGCTCTTTTTGTGAGACTAAGAGCCTCTCACTTCCTTCCTGCTTCCCATAAAGTTACATTTTAAGGTCAATTTACCCGTTTTCCTCTTTACTGGCTTAAACTTTTAGCTGCTTAGGTCATGCAGACTGCTGTGCACCAAAGATCTGCAGGCCTGTTTTGCTCAGGCCACAGGTTGCCACAATCCACCTTGCACAACAGTTTGCATTGACCACATCTTTACATCTATAATTCACAACAAAAATACAATAAAAAATGTAATAATAATACACTGGTACAGAGAGAGATAATAAACCTATTAGCAAGTGGTGCTATGGCCAGGTTAATGAGTTTTGCCATTTAGCACAAGTACTGCCTGGGCTAAAATAGCTAAAGGATAACACCACCAGGCATTCTGCTTTATTCTATATCTAGTTTTTACCATGCTTTCAACCTTGATCACAGAAATAAATTTCCCTTTCCACCAACTTTTTGCAACTTTCTATATTCATTCAGGTTTTGTTCCACAGTCCCTATTTTTTATTTTGATACAACCAGTCATTTAGGAAAAAACTACTTCCTTTTCCTTCAATAATAATGAAAAAAAAAAAAAAAGATCCCTCATACACTACATTCATTGTTCTTATGCATTTCACAACATGTTATTACCAATAACATTACACTTGTTAGAAGGCTAAATACTGAAAACATTTTAGTCATTGCATTATTGAAATAGTAACACATTTTTTTAAACTAGAATTAACAACACATGTAAGCATTAAACTGGACAGCTGAGTGGTTTAACAATATATATAAACTGAGTCTTCATAGTAGATAAAAGGGTTCCAGGTGAGGGGGTTTTAAATACCATGTTTCCTCCTCCTGCAGGGAGCCCTTCAGTGTCAGAACTACAGTTAGTTTCCTATGTAATTCTACTATCCATGGGCTCGGGATTCTCAACCAGCGTGGCTGCATGGGCCAGAACCAGAGCCAATTGACCTTATTTTTCCCCAATTTCTAGTGTTTGTGTCACAGGCAAGAGAGAGTTATTATCATTGCCCCTTTGTGGCTTGAAGGCAGCCAGCCCCTTTATCTGGAGTTATGCTGGTACAGTCCTTGAGTCCATCATTTCTATAGTCCTTTAAGTGTTTAGCCATATCCATGGTGGTGAAGGCATATTTTGTCCCTTTGGACAGAGGAAAGGGACCAATATAGTTTACTTGCCACTAGGTGACAGGAATCTGGTGTCCTCGGTGCCCAGTCTTCCAGCACAGCCATTCAGCCACTTCATGCATCGTTGGTGTTAGGCTGTGGAATTTTGCTAGGGCATCTGCTTCTATGTTACCTGGTAATGAATTGGTGTTACGGGCAGAGACATGAAAAATGGTTACCTTACATTTGTGGCAGGCAGTCCAGATGTTTTCCCATGAGATGGTGTCAGTACTAGGCTGGACAGTCACGGCTGCCCAGGTAGCAGATTACCCACATGCCAATCCATGCGGAGTCAGTTGTATTTCCTTGTCCATCAATGGTGGGCATGGGAGGAGCCACCTTGGGAGTATCCACAGGAAACAGGGCATGCTGCTCTTTTAAAGGGCCATATCTGAGGCCTGTGCCCTTCCATAGTTGGGACCAGAATCTAATAGGTACACATTTAGCTTGTTGCCTTTGCCACAAACCCCACCCAAAGCCAATATTGGCACTGGCCACATCCAAATCACAGGGTATATCGGGGTCCACCCCACTTAAAGTCTTTGCTTGCATAATAGTTCACTTAGTCTTTTTAAACACAGCTCGTTGTCGAAAATCCCATTCCCACACTTTTCCTTTTCTAATTAGGGTGTACAAAGGTTTTAAAATTTATACTAATTAGAGTATAAACACTTTTCAATAACTTAACAAACCAAGAAAAGCCATCAACTGTTCAGAAGTAGGCAATGTGGAATAACTGCATTTTAACAACAGCAGCTGGAGAAACAGCCTTAGTTTTACCCAACCAGACAAAACCAAAGAACTTGATAGAGTAGTCAGGCTCTTCTGAAAGTGTCCACATTTGAAGGTATCCTTGTGGAAGCACAGCAAATGTCCATTGTTGTTTTCCCCATGTGAAGCCTGACACAGGTTGACTGGAAAAACATCTAAAAACGTTCTAAATAGCATATTAGCAAGGTTTAACACAAAATGAAACAGGAGCAACCAGTTTACTAATGGCTCTCTAGGTTTTTCTCAATATTGGTTACTAATATCTCTTAATTAGGCTGGGGAAAAATTCCTAGGATGAAATGAGCACCTTCTGGTTAGAAGCTGCTGCTACTGCCCCACCTTCTTCCTTCCATGGGGTATCAGGGTGCTGAACTTCCTCTGCTTTAACCCTTTGTTGGAACAGAGGTCAAATATGCCTACTTTCCTTAGTATCAATTTTCCAGTCAGACAGCGGCTCAACATCTTTTGATGAGGAATCAACAGGGTCCCACACTTTATGGTCCCAGTCAGGGGAAGACAGGATACACCTAACTTGCCATTTGGGCAGCTTATGCCCTCTTACTCTAATGTGCTGCTATGCCAATATCTCTAAACATTTATCCAGAGCATCTTTCAATTCTGCTTGTGCTAGCCTCATATCTTTTTCTACCTTTAATTTACCTCCCAGGTGGCTTACAGCCATCTTTGCTGCTAAAACTTCCTCAGTAATGGTGCATACAGCCTCTAACAATGGCCAGCCCACCACAGCCACAATCTGGTGGCCCTTTTTTTCTTTCTGAATCCCCAGTGGTCCTGTGGCCTGATACAGGATGGCTATTTGTCCAGCCAGAGAGTTATAAGCATTTCCATACTCCCTTGGCAGATTCCACTCATCTAGGAGGGTAGCCACCCCTCCCCACATAGACATCCATTCCACGGGGAGGGTGGTCAGCCCTTCCCACACAGACATCGCAGGCCTCCCCGGTATTCCTCCCGGGGCCTTCTCCTTTCCCCACCCCAAGTTCATGTCATCAGTGCCCGGGATCTCCTTAGTCTCTGGCTGGCAGCTATTTAATTCTCCATGCTGGCTCTGTCAATTGTTGCATCCCAAGAGGGCCATGCCAATCCAGATGCCAAGGAAGACGACGAGCATTTTCTGATACATGAACTTTTATTCAGGGCTTACTGCAAGGGCTTACTCACAGGGTGAGAAGTCACGGAGAGATCATGATGGCTCTCTCAGGCCGGGCAGGCATCATGTTCACAGGGAAGATGACTGAGTGATGCAAAGAGGACAGAAAGCCTTTTATAAGGGTTTAAGACAAAGGCCTTCCTAACGGTGGGGGGAGCATAGATGCAGAAACAGGTCACTCTGACCTGAGGGGTGGTATAGGAAGGACTAGAATAACAACTGAACAATTACACTTTGCTCTTTTTGTGAGACTAAGAGCATCTCACTTCCTGCCTGCCTCCCATAAAGTCACATTTTAAGGTCAATTTATCCTTTTTCTCTTTACTGGCTTAGAAAGACAATAGGTTAAACATTTAGCTGTCTAGGTCATGCAGACTGCTGTGCACCAAAGATCTGCAGGCCTGTTTTGCTCAGGTCATGGGTTGCCAAAATACAGGGGAAATCCAAAACATGTAACACACAAAATCCCAGAATGTGACAGAGGCCCGGTAAGATGGAAAACCCTGGACAGTAAATTCATCTCAGGCAGACCTTCCTGATAGCAGGACTGAAGCTCATGGAAATCTCTGTCTTATCAACAACTGGTTATAAAACCAAGAAATAGACATCCAAGGAAATATATCCCAAAGTTTGTATTTTAAAATATTAAAATGTACAGTGCCAAAAAAAGAGTATGAAAACAAAGAAATAGGAAATTATGGTCTATCCAAAGGAAGAGGATAAAAATACAGAAAACCAATGAAGGAGATTATTTTGGACATATTGAACAAAGCCTTTTAAAAAAAGATCTTAGAAATGTTTAAATAGAAGAAAGTATAGAGAAAAAAGAATAGGGTATCAGGAAAATGATGAAGGAACATTAGGGGAGTCTAAGTAAAGGGATAGAATTTTTTAAAAGGAACCAAACAGTACTACTGGAGTTGAAGACCAGAATAACTGAAAGGAAAAATGCTTCAGAGTTTCAAGAGCAGATTAGAATTGACAGAAGAAAGAATCAGTGAACTTGAAGACAAGACGCTTGAAGTGAGTCAGGCTGAGGAGCAGAAGGAAAAAAAAAGAAATATTAAAAGTAATAGCCTAAGACAGCTAAGAGACACCATCATGCACACCAATATATGTGTTATGGGAGTCCTAGAAGGAGAAGAAAGAAAAGGGCAGAATGAATAGTCAAAGAAATAATGGCAAAGAATGTGCCAAACTTAGCAAAAGATATGAATATGCACATTCAAGAAGCTCAGAGGGGAAAAAAAAAAAGAAGGAACATGAAGAAAAATACAGCCCATCATATACTGGTTCCACAATCAAATGCAAAGGACAAAGGAAGTGTTCTGAAAGCTGCAAGAGAAAAGCAATATGTTACATACAAGGAAATCCCAATAAGATTGAGTGCTGCTTTCACATCAGAAACCATGGAGGCAAAAAGGCAGTGGGTTGAAATACTTAAAGTGCTGAAGTAAAACAACTACCAGCCAAAAATTTTATATTTGGCAAGACTCTCTTTCAAAAATGAGGGAGAGATTAAGACGTTATGAGATAAGCAAAAGCTGAGGGAGTACATTACAACTAGACCTGCCCTACAAGCAATAACAAAGGAAGTTCTTAAGACTAAAGTAAAGAGACACTAGACAGTGGTTCAAAGCAGCATAAAGAACTAAAGACCTGCAGTAAAGGTAACCATTTGTGTAATTATAAATGCCAGCATTACCATATAGTATTGTTTGGTATGTAGCTCCACTTCTTACTTCCTCAGGTGTTAGAAGGTACATACATAAAAATCAATTATAAATTTAGGTTTCTGGACATAAAATGCACACATATATAAGTAGTACTCATACCAAAAATTAAGGAGACAGAGGAGTACGGGAAAAATATATGGGTATGCTATTGATGTCAAGTTGGTATTAAACCAAATATGATTGTTATATATTTAAGATGTTAAATTTCAACCCCCTGATAACCACCAAATATACAAAAATATATCCAGATAGAAAAGAGAAATTACTCAATATGAAACAACGCAATTTATCAAGAAAATATAAAATTAAGCATTAATAGAATTGAGGTATAAAAAAGATAAAAGATTTAAAGAGGATAATCAGTAAAATGGTAGAGGAAAGCATTGCATTATCTTATTGACTTTAAATGTAAATGGATTAAACTCTCTGGTCAAAAGACAGAGATAGGCAGATTAGATTTTAAAAAGTATGATCCAAGTATATACTGACTGCACAAGCCTCACCTTATATTCAATGATGCAAGTAGTTTGAAAGTGAAAGGATGGGGAAAAAAAAAAAAAAAAACCTACCATGCAAGTAGTAACAAAAAGAGATACGGGCTAGCTGTACTCTTAGATAAAATAGACTTTAAGTCAAAAACAGTTATAAGGGGCCTGAGCTGCAAAGCCTCGTGGTGCCACAGAGAAGCTCTCTCCCAGCAAGCGAATACAGCTCTGCTGAGCTCCGACTGGGGTTTTAAGTAGCAAGTGTGAACTGCTCACTACAGGTAGGCAGCCCCAAAAACAGACAGAGGCTTTGGGTGACGACTGACCTGGGAGAGCAGGAGGGTTACTTTGGACTGGGTCTGAAGGGGACTATCTGTTTCTTTTTTGGCTCAGTGGAGAAAGCCCCAGTCATTTTCAGTTTCCAGGGCTGTGAAGCAGAGAAGGGTGGAGACACCACAAGCAGAGAGCGAGACCATTGAAATGCTAATGACCTCCACCTGAGGGGTCTGTCTTCTCTAGGAGGAAAGGGGTGGGGCCCTTTCCATTCAGAACCAGACCCCAGAGCCTGGGGGGAACACAGCCATACCTCCTCACACCAGTCAAGAATTATAGGCTAACAGGCGTCACCTGCTGGGCAGAAAAGCACAGTGACCTGAGGCATCACAGGGTGGAGCAATTTTCTAAGACACACCCTCAGGGAAACCAGATACTGAATATTTCTTCCCTCTGGGACCTGAGCCTGTTCTGGTCTGGGAAAACCTGATTTGGATAACCAAGGAAATCATGCCTAGACAACAGAAAATTACAACCTACACTAAGAAAAACAAAGTTATGGCCCAGTCAAAGGAACAAACGTACACTTCAACTGAGATACAGAGAAGATATTGCAAAAGAGATAGAGGCTGCAAAGGAAGCACTGGACATGTATACGGCAGAAATCAAAAGTTCAAAAAACCTACTAGTAGAATCTATGGAAATGAAAGGCACAACACAAGAGATGAAAGACACAATGGAAACATACAACAGCAGATCTCAAGAGGCAGAAGAAAACACTCAGGAACTGGAGAACAAAACACCTGAAAGCCTACACGCAAAGGAGCAGATGGAGAAAAGAATGAAAAAATATGAGCAACGTCTCCGGGAACTCAAGGATGAAACAAAGTACAATAATGTATGTATCATTGGTGTCCCAGAAGGAGAAGAGAAGGGAAAGGGGGCAGAAGCAATAATAGAGGAAATAATTAATGAAAATTTCCCATCTCTTATGAAAGACATAAAATTACAGATCCAAGGAGCGCAGCAAAGTCCAAACAGAAGAGATATGAATAGGCCTACGCCAAGACACTTAATAATCAGATTATCAAATGTCAAAGACAAAGAGAGAATCCTGAAAGCAGCAAGAGAAAAGCAATCCATCACATACAGAGGAAGCTTAATAAGACTATGTGCGCATCTCTCAGCAGAAACCATGGAGGCAAGAAGGAAGTGGTGTGATATATTTAAGATACTGAAAGAGAAAAACCACCAACCAAGAATCCTGTATCCAGCAAAGCTGTCCTTCAAATATGAGGGAGAGCTCAAAATATTTTCTGACAAACAGACAATGAGAGACTTTGTGAACAAGACACCTGCCCTACAGGAAATACTAAAGGGAGCACTACAGGGTGATAGAAGACAGGAGTGTGTGGTTTGGAACACAATTTTGGGTGATGGTAGCACAACAATGTAAGTACACTGAACAAAGGTAACTGTGAATACGGTTGAGAGAGAAAGATGGGGAGCATGTGAGACACCACAAGAAAGGAGGAAAGATAACGACTGGGACTGTGTAACTTGGTGAAATCTAGAGTATTCAACAATTGTGATAAAATGTACAAATATGTTCTTTTACGAGGGAGAACAAGCAAATGTCAATCTTGCAAGGTGTTAAAAATGGGGAGGCATTGGGGGAGGGATGCAATCAGCATAAACTAGAGACTGTAACTAATAGAATCATTGTATTATGCTTCCTTTAATGTAACAAAGGTGATATACCAAGGTGAATGCAGATAAGAGGAGGGGATAGGGGAGGCATGTTAGACACTTGACATTGGTGGTATTGTCTGATTCTTTATTCTACTTTGATTTAAGGTTATTTTTCCTTTTGCTGCTTCCTAGCTGTCATTTTTTTTGTTTCCTCTTTCTTTTGCCTCTCTACCTCCTTTGACTCTCCCTCCTGCCTTGTGGAAGAAATGTAGATGCTCTTGCTTAGTATGAGCAGAATGTTCAATTAGGATGAACTTAAATGTTTGGAAATGAACAGGGGTGTTGGTAGCAAGATGTGAGAATAACTAACAGCGCCAAATGGTGTGTGAATGAGGTGGAAAGGGGAAGCTCAGAGTCATATATGTCACCAGAAGGAAAGTTGGAGGTCAAAAGATGGAAATGTATAAAACTGAATCCTATGGTGGGCAATGTCCATGATCAACTGTACAAATACTAGAAATCACTTCATCAACCAGAACAAATGTATGACAATACAATTAGAACTTAATAATAGAGGGGCATATAGGGAAGAACTATATACCTATTGCAAACTATATACTACACTTAGTAGTATTTCAACATTTTTTCATAAACAGTAACAAACGTACTATATCAATACTAGGAGTCAACAATTGAGGGGGGTTGGTTAGGGATGGGGAGGTTTAGAATTTCCTTTTCCTTTTTTTCTTTTTTCATCTTTCACTTTATTTCTTGTCTGGAGTAATGAAAAGTTTCTAAAAATTGAACAAAAATTAAGTGTGATGGATGCACAGCTGTATGAGGGTACCCAGGGGCAAGTGATTGTACACTTTGGATCTTTGGATAATTGTATGGTACCTGAACAATCTCAATAAAAATGAAAAAAAAAAAAAAAACAGTTATAAGGGACAAAAAAGTTATTATATACTGACAAAAGGGTCAATTCAGCCAGAATATGTAATTGTTATAAATATATATGCAGAGCCTCAAAATATATGCAAACTAAATCCAAAATCATATTAAAAGAATAATACACCTTGATCAAGTGAAATTTATCCTGGGTATGTGTTGGAGCCCAAGAGGGCCATGCCAGTCCAGAGGCCAAAAAAGACAACAAGCATTTTCTGATACATGAACTTTTATTCAGGGCTTACTTACAGGGTGAGAAGTCGTGGGGAGATCATGACGGCTCTCTCAGGCCAGGCAGGCATCACATTCACAGGGAAGATGACTGAGCGATGCAAAAAGGACAGAAAGCCTTTTATAAGGGTTTAAGACAAAGGTCTTCCTAAGGGTGGGGGGAGCAAAAATGCATGAATAGGTCATTCTGACCTGGGGGGTGGTGCAGGAAGGACTAGAATAACACTGGAACAATTACATTTTGCTCTTTTTGTGAGACTAAGAGCCTCTCACTTCCTGCCCACTTGCATCAAGTTACATTTTAAGGTTAATTTACCCTTTTTCTCTTTACTGGTTTAGAAAGACAATTGGTTAAACATTTAGCTGCCTAGGCCAGTTAAACATTTAGCTGCCTAGGCCATGCAGACTGCTGTGCACCAAAGATCAGCAGGCCTGTTTTGCTCAGGCCACGCGTTGCCACATTATGCAAGGGTGGCTCAATACAAGAAAATCAATTAATGTAATATACCACACTAACAAAATACTCATCTTGATTGATGCAGAAAAGGCTTTTGACAAAATGCAGCACCATTTCTTGATAAAAACACTTAGAATACTAGGAATAAGATACTTCTTCAAACATGATAAAGAACATATATGAAAAGCCCACAGATAACTTCTTACTTAATGGTGAACAATTGAAAGCTTTCCCTTTAAGATCAGGAAAAAGAAAATGATGCACACTTTCACCATTGATATTCAACACCGTACTGGAATTTCTTGCCTGAGCAATTAGGGAGGAAAAAGAAATAAAGACATCCAAATTGGAAAGGGGGAAGTAAAACTTGCTCTCTTTGCAGATGATATGATTTCATATACAGAAAATACTGAAAAATCCACAACAAAGCTCCTAGAATGAATAAATGAATTCAGTTTTGAGGTATGAGATCAGCACCCCCAAATCAGTAGTGTTGTAATGAACAATTGGAAGAAGAATTCAAGAAAAAAAAAATCCACTGGCAATAGCAATTAAAATAATCAAATATCTGGGAATAAATATCACCAAGATATAAAGGACTTTGTATGCAGAAAGCTATGAAATATTGCTAAGAGAAATAAAGGAAAACCCAAATAAATGGAAGGATATTCTGTGTTCATGGATTGGAAGACTAAATATCATTGAGTTGTCAAAAATACCCAAAGTGTTTTATAGATTGAATTCAATTCCAATCAAAATTCCAACAACTTTCTTTGCAGAAATGGAAAAGTCAATCATCAAATTTATGTGGAAGGGTAAGGGGCAATGAATAGCCAAAGCCTTCTTGATAAAGAAGTATAAAGTTGGAGGACTCACACTTCCCAATTTTAAAACTTGTTACAAAGCACAGTAATAAACATGTTACTGACACAATGACAAGACATAGACCAATGGAATAGAATTAAGTCCTCAGAAATCAACCCCCAACATTTCTGGTCTACTGATTTTTGAGAAGGGGGAAAGAAAACTCAATTGGGAAAACTGGATTCCCATTTGCAAATAAAATAAAGTAATAAAAAGGAAGGTGGAATCCTACTTCACACCTTATACAAAAATCAACACAAAGTGGACCAAAGATGTAAACAAGGTACAGCACTCCCAGAAGAAAATGTAGGGAACCATGTCTAGTGTTAGACAATGGTTTCTTATACTTTGTACCCAAAGCACAAGCAACAAAAGAAAATTAGGACCCCATCAAAATAAACAAAAACAAAAACAAAAACAAAACAAACAAAAAACACTTTTTTTCTCAAAGGATGTTATCATGAAAGTAAAAGGACAACTAAACAATGATAAAATTATGGAAAACACATTTCCAATAAAGGATTAATATCCAGTATATATAAAGAAACTTTCAACTTAACAACCCACAAAAAAATCCAATTAAAAAATGAGTGAAAGTTTGAACAAACATCTCCCCAAAGAAGATACACAAATAGCTGGAAAGCATATTAAAAGCTGCTCAACATCATCAGCCAAAAGGGTAATGCAAATTGAAACCACAAGTAGATACCATTTTATACCTATTAGAATGGATGCTATTAAAAAAAAGAAAGAAAATAACAAGTGTTGGAGTGGATTGTTGATGGCAGTGAAAAATTACAAGGCACTGTATAATAGAGCTTGTCAGTTCCTCAGAAAGCTAAGTATAGAGCTACTATATGACCTAACAATTCCACTACTTGGTATATGTCGAAAAGAATTTATAGTAGGAGCTCAAACAAGTATTTGCACACTGAGGTTTATAGCAACATTATTCATCATTGCCCAAAAATGGAAGCAACTTGTGTCCATCAACTGATGAATGGACAAATAAAATGTGTTATATGCATACAATGAAATATTATTCCGTCATAGAAAGAATGAAGTCTTGTTTACATGTGACAACATGGGTTAACCTTGAAGACAACATGTTGACTTAAGCAAGACACGAAAGGACAAATATTGTATGATTTGAAGCAGTTAGAATGAGTAAACTCAGAGTCAGAATGAAGAATATAGGTTACAAGTGGATGGGGTAGTGATAGGGAATGGGAAGTAAAAGCTTAAAATTTAAGCTCAGGATTCCTGTTTGGAATAATGGAAAAGTTTTGATGGTAGCACAACATTGTGAATTCAATTAACAACAATGAAATATATATCTGAATATGATTAAAAAGAGAAAATGTTAGATTGTATATTTGGTAACAGAATAAAAATTTAAAAAATAAATCCATGGAACTGCACTATGTAAAAATGACCCTAAGTCAAACCATGAACTTTAATAAAGATGTTCTATCATCAGTTGTAATGAATATTCCACACCAATGCAAGGTGTTGATAGTGAGGTGGTATATGGGAATCCTATATTTTAGGCATGATTTTTCTGTAAACCTGCAACATGTCTAATAAAGAAATTTTTAAAAAAATCCCACAAAAGGAACAATGAAAAGTTCACCTGGTAGAAATATAAAGGAGATGTGCTGGAAAACAGAAGAAAATAAGACTGAATGGCATGATGGTTTAATTTGGCAGAGGCAGCACTAATGGCCCAGCTGGGTAATGTAATTTTATCTTGGATACAGAAGAGAGCCAATTGAGATTAATTAAAAAAAGGAAAAGGAAAAAAAAAATCCAAACAACTGTGTAAATTAAGGGAAGTCCTATGGAAGGACACCTCACCCTTATGTTTCAGGGGAACTCTAAAGAGAAAAATGTGCTCTGATGATCTAGGATGTCAATCATGTACTAAAAGTCTTAAAAGGGAGCTCTCCAGGTAGAGTTAAATGCATGGTCTTTGCAGGCAGAAACTTCAGAAGCTGAGACAGAGAAATAGAAATATTAAAAGTGATCCTGGGAGACAAATTAAAAATGGGCAAAAGACTAGAATAGGCATTGTCTTGCACCAAAGAAGATATACAGATGGCCAATAAGCACATGAAAAAATGCTCAACATATGAAAAGATTCTCAATATCATTAAGTTTTCAAGAAGTCTTATATGAAGTATATAGAATAAGTAAACTCTTAGAGACAGAAAGTATGTTAGAATTTACTTGGGGCTGGTGGGAGGGGACAATGAGGAGTTATTGCTTAATGAAATTTCTTTTGGGGATAACAAAAAATTTTGGAAATACAATGCACAACATTGTGTAATTAATGCCACTGAATTGTATACTTCAAAATGGTTGAAATGTAAATTTTATATTATATTTTTATGTTTTATCTAGAAATATAGATAGATATAGATATAGATATACACACACACATATATACTTTAATATATTTAACCACTCAGGCAAAATGAGTGTTTCCATTAGTCATGTTGTGAATTATGTGTTACTTAGAGAAAGATGCAGCCATTCAGGTAAATCTGAGTTGAGTGTGACAAACGCTTAGCACTACTTCTTTGAAGAAAGAAGCAGAAGTAAAGAGAGAGAAAGTTCTTTGCACAGTAGTTGGGGCATAAATGGTTTTCAATAAATCTTACCCATTAGAGCTGTTGTAAGAGAAACATTCAATATTAAGGTTGTGAGTCAATTGCAACAAATACCCATCTAGAACAATATTTATAGTCTTCTATGGTTATTTTCTTATGGTACCTTCTACAAAGTGGATTTGTAAGTTAAAGGGCATGCTTAATTTTAAGTGTTTTGGGGAATATTGACAATTTTTTTCTCTTTGGACAGTTGAATTAAGTTATATTCCCACCAACAGCACACAAAGGAATTTTAATCCACCTTCCACATTGGCAATAATGGGTATTTCCCTTTTAAAATATATGTATTTTGTAAGAAGTATGTAATATCAATGTTTATTTTTAAGCTATTTTTATTTTTGTGTCTCTGTGTATTTTTTCCATTGAACAGTCTTTTGTGAAAGCCCTATATATACTTATTGTTCTGTGACTTTTTTATGTTTTGTAATAGTATTTTATATAGAATTACATAAACTTTTTACAGGTCATATACTTTTCAGGTTTTTTTTTTTTTTTTTTCCTGATTGGGGTACTTGCTTTTTTTTAACTTCTTAGCTTTCAATCTATAGCTATTTGTCATGTTTAGAATATCTAATTACCAATATTTACTTCATGCTTTCTTATTTCACATTTATTATTTGAAATGCATGTCTATATATGAAGGCACATATTTAATTATATTTTCCTATACAAATCATACAGAACAAAAATATAATGTACTACTTTTGTTCTATGTAATTTATGGTGCATATAACGTATGTGAAAATATCATTTAGGTCATCGCCAATTTGCTTTTAAATCCATTTCTCAACTATTCCCTGAAAATTCCACTTTCTATACTCCTTTTTCAACTAGCTTCTGACTAGAATTCACCAAATGGGGCCACTGGTTAGAGCATTTGATGAAGGGGAAAGAAAAACAAATGTGAGATAAGTTCTCTTTCATGCTCTGCTTCAGGCAAAGGTCTGTACAGGTGAGTGCATCTTTTTTAAGGCTCCCGTTTCCCACTTTCTCTCTGTGGTTTCAGCTCCCACTGCTCTAGTTTCTGGGAATAACACCTCTACCAGTGACCCTTCATCCTCTGAGATGATGGTTGCTGCTTGTGTCTAATCTGGTATTGTTTCACAATCAGTTTGACTTCTAAATCCAGTGCTATGTAACCAGATTCCCCTGTTGAATTCCTTTGGATGAAAATATGTAGAGTGTTTCTATTTTTTTTTTTTTTCCTGACTGGACTAGAACTGAAATAGAAATAGAAATAGATGTTCACTATCATCACTGAGATATTTTTAGATTTCTGTATTTCTGTTACATATTATTTTGTCCTTTCTAATGAATCAGAGTTGGAAACAAAAGGTGTTGTTTACCACCCACCTACTACTGTGTAGTTTCTGTCAGTTCCAGCTATCCTTTGTAATTTAAAGAAAAAAAATAATCTACAGCAATGCTTTATTTTGCATGTTACACACACAAATATATTTATGTTCTTTTAAAAGTACGTATGTAATAAATTTAGGAGTTGTTTTTTTTTTTTTTTTTTTTTTTTTTTTTTTACCATTTATTTCTTTAGATGTTTGTTCCTAATATTTATCTTCTATTATTGTAATTCTTGATTTTGTAATCTGTATTTGTATTGACTACTGTGGGGGATTGAATCATGTCCCCCATAAAAGTCACATTCAGGTCCCCGTCACTGTCTTGTGGATATGAACCTGCTTGTAAATAGGACCTTTGAATATATTATTAGTTAAGGTGCACCCAAATTGAATGAGGGTGGATCTTAATCTAACATGGCTGAAACCCTTATAATCAAAGGGACTTGGACACTGAGAGAAAGAAGCCACAGGGAACAGCCAAAAGCTGGAAGTCAATGGAAGAGGGAAAATATAAAGGAGGAGGTGTCTCCATGTGCATTGCCATGTGACAGAAAAGCCAAAGAATTCCAAAGATTGTTGGTCAGCCAGATGATACCAATCCTAGGAAGAAGCAAGCCTTCTAACCTCTGAAACAATGAGCCAAAAAGTTCCTGTTGTTAAGCCAACCCATTTTATGATATTTATTTTAGCAACCAGGAAACTAATACAACTATTAATGGCAATTTCTTTACCAGTAACCATTTGGTGCAGTTTTGTTTTGTGGAAGTTTCTTGTAGACAGAATAGGTAGTTGTTAGATGTTATATTTTGACCAACTCTGGGTATATTTTTAACGTAATTTTGAGATAATCTTAGTTTTACAGAAGAGTTGCAAATCTACTACAGAGATACATACTTCACCCAGCTTCACTTTATGTTAATCTTTTATACCATAGAATATTGCTCATAGCTAAGAAATTAACACTGGAACAATCAACCAAAGTACATGGGACTCATTTGAATTTCACAAGTTTTTCTGCTAACGTCCTTTTCTGTTCTAGAATACAGTCCAGGATTTCACATTCTATTTAGTTGCCATGACTCCTTCCTCTCTTGCATCTGTGACAGTTCCTCAGTTTCCCTTTGTCTTTCATGAACTTGACCCTTTTGAAATGTATTTGGAAGTTATTTTGTGGAATATCTCTGAATTTGTTCTGCTATTTTCTAATGATTAGATTGCAGTTATGCATTACTGGGAAAGAAGGCATATGATTTTAGGACAAATTTTTTATTTGTGTTTAAAATTTGACATTAAAATTTATTTTTTTCTACTAACATATTTTATGCTTTGTAATTTCTTTTTTGTTTTTTTATCTACAATTTGGTATCAAACTTATTTCATTGATTATAATAATCTATGTACCTTATTTTTATGTTAACATATTTCCTTTAAATATAATATCAGAATATTCTAGAAAATTGCTATTTAACATGAATTCCTTTCCACAAATTCTTTTCTTTTTGACGATTTCCTTGAAACTTTTTACATTATTTACTAATACTACTTAAAAAATAAATGATTCAAGCTGTCTTTCTAAAGTCATTTATTTGCTTTTAAATATAATTTTTAAAAAGAATTATTTATTCTGTTTTGTTTAAATGATTACAATGATCACCCCTACACATATTTTTTCAGAGTTAAATATATTACTGTACTCCATTTTTTTTTTAGATCTGTAGAGCAAGAGTAAATACAAATAACATGCCAGGATCATTTGTTATTACATGGAGTTTGGTGATGTTCTCCAGTCCCTCTTTGGCAAATATATAGACAGTACTTCAGCCAGGGCTGGTGACCTGAATGGTCACTGGCATTACTGCAATTAGCTCCAACTGGTGCTCAGGTATAACTGTGTCCTTTGGGAAACTCTACTAGGGCAGGTTTTCAAAACTGTTAACATTCCCTTGATTGGCTGGACTTTCTGAACACCCAATCTCCTTTGAAATAGAACCAGCCCTCTGGAGCTGCATACCAAAGAAAGGAAATCTGGAATATTTTTTGTGAGATAGGCAACCAATTACTGGGTAAGCTATGTTGTGATTACACTGCAACGGAAATAAAAGCAGTTTCTACTAATGTTCAGAGAGCCAAATAAATTCCTGAAATGAATTTGAAGGGCTCTGGAATGTTGGTCTCCATAGAGTTTCTTGTCTCTTTAATTCTAGGGATGAAGGCTGATGGGTAACAGAAGTTGTCAGAGACCAATCATCTAGTCATCTACTCCAGATTCTTTTCCAGAATCCAACTTTATTTTACTTACTTTAAACTTTTTATTTTGAAATAATTTCAAATTTACAGTACAGTTGCAAAAATAATACAAAACACATACAGAGCTCACCAAAATAATCCCTTCCCCCAGATATCCAGAGTCAGCTTTTTTTTTTTTTTTTTTCCTTATTGGAGAAATTGTGGGTTTACAAAACAATCATGCATAAAATACAGGATTCCCATTTACCACCCCATTATTAACACCTGGCATTGGTGTGGAACATATGTTAAATTGATGAAAGCACATTGTTATAGTTTTACTATTGACTATAATCCATGGTTAAATTATGGTTCATTGTTTGTGTAGTGCAGTTCCATGGATATTTTAAAAATTATTTTTACCATATGTACAACTCAACATTTCCCTATTTAACCACATTCAGATACATATTTTAGTTAATTATATTCAAAATATTGTGGTACCATCATTCCAAATAGAAGCACTGCATATTTTAAGCCTTAAATTCCCTATCCCCTTGGTAAGCTGTATTCTGGATTCTGACTCTGTGAGTTTGCTCATTCAATTAATTCATATAACTGAGCTCAGACAATATTTGTCCTTTTCTATCTGGCTTATTTGACTCAACAAGGTGTCTTCAAGTTTCATCCATGCATTTGCATTATCAAAACTTCATTCCTTTTAATGGCTGAATAATATCCCCTTGTATGTATATAACACATTTTGCTTAACTATTCATCAGATGATGGATACTTGGTTTACTTTGTTCTTATAGCAATTGTGAAAATACTGCTATGAATATTGTTGTACTGATATCTGTTCAAGTCCCTGCCTTATATCCTTTTGGACATATACTTAATAGTGGGATTGCCAGGTCATAAGGTAATTCTATGCTTAACTTTCTGAGGAACTGCCAAATTGTCTTCCACAGTAGCTAAACTATTTTAAATTGCCACCAGCAATGAATGAATGTGCCTATTTCTCCACATCCTCTCCAACATTTGTAATTTTCCATTTTTTAGATAATAGCTATTGTATTAGGTGTGAAATAGTCTCCTAGTGGTTTTGATTTCCATTTACCAGATGGCCGAACACATTGAGCGTATTTTCATGTGCTTTCTGGCCATGTGAATACATTTTTTGGAGAGATGTCTATTCAAGTCTTCTGCACATTTTGTAATTTGGTTGTTTGTCTTTTTGTTGTTAAGTTGAAGCATTTCCTTATATATTCTGGATATTAAACACATCAGAAATGTGATTTCCAAGTATTTTCTCCATTGTGTAGATTGTCTTTTTTTTCTGGTTCATTAATTTATATATATATATATATATATATATTATATAGTTACATCCCTCCCTACATGTTTTCTCCAGCACTTTTATCCCTATTCATATTTTTCCCACAAATTTATAGAGATATATTCATATGCTATACAATTATCCACAGTGTACAATCAGTTGTTCATGGTATCATCATAGTTGCACATTTATCACCGCAGTCAGCACTTGAACATATTGATAACTATGAAGAAAAGTTTTTTTTAGTGAATAATAAAAAAGATAATGAAAAGAAAAATAAAATGTCATCAATACAATATAATACTAAGGATAGACAACAACACCACTACCATGAATCCCATATCTCTCCCTTATATCCCCCTCTCATACATATTTAGCTTTGGTATATTGCCTTTATTACATTTAATGGAAGCATATTACAAAGTTATTGTTGACCATAGACTCCATTTTGCTTTGATTATGTTTTTTCCCCAATACCATCCCTTTTTCAGCACTCTGCATGGTTGACATTCGTTGGCTCACATGTAAAATTATTTTGATATTTGTACATGTAGTAAAAGTCATTGGCTACTCCAGTTTTGCTAAGTTATACAGTCCCAGTCTTTGTCATCTACCTTTCCTTCTGGTATCATACATTCCCCTATCACATCTCTTTCAACTTTGCTCACAGACATCTTTGTTCAGTGTACTTAAAATATTGTGCTACCATCACACAGTATTATGCTGTCTATCCCTGGATCTATACATCTATACATTCATTCATGTATAGATCCCTGGATCTATACATTCATTCATGTATGTACTCTTCCTGATACTCTTCCTGATAATCTTCATTTCTATACTCTTTTCCAAACCTCTTTCTCCTGTCTTTTCCTATCAGCCTGTAGCACTGGTATCTTATTCACAAACTCTCTCAGTGTCTGTTTGCCTGAAAATATTTTAATCTCTCCCTCATTTTTGAAGGACAATTTTGCCAGATATAGAATTCTTGGTTGGCAGTTTTTCTCTTTCAGTATCTTGAGTATATCATACCACTCTCTCCTTACCTCCATGGTTTCTGTGGAGAAATCCATACAGAGTCTTATCAAGCTTCCTTTGTATGTGATGGATTGTTTTTCCCTTGCTGCTTTCAGAATTCTCTCTCTGTTTCTGACATTGCACAATCTGATCAGTAACAATCTTGGAGTAGGTCTATTGGGAGCTATTCTGTTTGGGGTATGCTGTACTTCTTGAATCTGTGATTTTCTGTCTTTCATAAGAGTCAGAAAATTTTCAGTGTATATTTCTTCTATTATTCTTTCTGCCACTTTTCCCCTCTCTTCTCCTTCTGGGACTCCCAAAACATGTATATTTGTGTGCTTCATGGTCTCACTCAGCTCCCTAAGACCATGATCATATTTTTCCATTCTTTTCACCATCTGTTCCTTTGTGTGTATGAATTCAAATGTCTTGTCTTCCAGTTCACTGATCCTTTCTTCTGCCTGTTCAAATATACTGTTGTATCCCTCCACTGTGTTTTTCATCTCCTCCATTGTGCCCTTCATTCCCATAAGTTCTGCCATTTGTTTTTTCAAGTTTATGAATTCTTTATGGTCATCCAGGGTCTTCTTATATCATTCATCTCTTTTGCCATATCTTCCCTCAGCTCCTTGAATTGATTTAGCATTAGTTGCCTCAACTCCTCTATCTCAATTGTACTGTTAGTTTGTTCCTTTGGCTGGTCCATATTTTCATGTTTCCTAGTATGGCTCATTATCTTAAGTTGTCTAGACATCTGGTTTCCTTGATTAATTTATTCTGGAGCTTGTTTTCACTCCTTTACTTAAGGTTTTCTTGTTGGTTAGCTTTGTTTCCTAAGCTTTGGTATTCAGTTCAACTTATTCTAGACCTGTAACTTAAGTTCTATTTAGTTGACAAGAATTTTTCACCTCTTGTTTTTCTGTTTATTGCCCTGCCTTTATGTAGCATTTCTGTCAAAGGGTCTCTTCAGATTTGTTCGATCCCAGTCATGTTTTCCCAGTCTAGAGAGGCCCAGGTCTCAGGAGGAGGATATGGAGTTTCCCTGAGAATGACACCCTCCTGTGAGGCCTCTAGACTCAGTGCTTTTCCTATCCTGTCTAGCAGGTGGTGCTTGCCAGCCTGCAGCTCCCCTACCAGTGTGAGGAGGTATGGAGCCTTTAGTTCTCCTGGTGACTCTGAACCTGTCGGGGGCATGGCTGACTGAAGCTGGTTTCTGATTTCCAGCCCTGGGGTTTGTGTTCCCAGGAGGGCTGGCAATTGAGCTAGACCTCCCTCCACTCTCTCAATCCTAGGAACTCCAGCTGTCTCCCAGGGGCACTATTCCTTTCTCCCCTCTCCTCTTTGGGGCAACTCCAGCTTAATTCCTTGGTCAGCCTGAGTTGCCAATTTAAGACTGGGGTGGAGACTTTCTTCAGAAGTGAATCTGGAATTCAAAGAAGTTCTGGGTATCCCCCACAGACTATCCTAGATCTTTAACTTGGGCTGTCTGGTAGAATATAACCACATATGTTACTTTAAAGTTTTGAACCACATGTTACTTTTAAATTAAAAAAGAGAAAAGAATGAAAAAAAGAAAAAAGAAGTCCCTTTTTAAAGCCTTTCCCAGACCTGGAAGTTTTGTCAGTGTCAGAATAGATTAAAGATGTGCTTTGGGCTATTATCTGGTTAATTACTCTCTAACAGCTTCAATTCCTCACTTGCCAGGGGCTAGTGAAGTTAGGAGTCAGTGAGAAAGGAGAAGGGACAAAACACAGAAAAAAAAAAGAAACAAAACACAGCATTTTGGAGCCAAGAAATGGGGGCCCACTTTTATCTGCTCCCCTTCCTGGAGCCCAGCCCTTCTCTAACACCCCCAAAAGTTAATTAATTTGTTAATTAATTTTGTGGTTGAGGCTGGGTTGAGCCCCACTTCTTGCTCCCAGCAGATTGTTGTTTTTTTTTCCTTTCAGGTAGCCAGCTGCAAGACAGTACATGGGGTGTGGGGAGGGAGGGGTGCCTGATCTCTGGTCCAGGGAACTTATAGATTTTTCTGTGATTTCAGCTTTTCCACTCATTCCAAACTTGTGTACAATGTGTGACTGGTCATTGGAGAACCTGAAAACAATGCTTCATACAGCTCCTGGGTAATTACCAGCTGCCCTAGAGGAGGGACTAAATTCAGTGCCTCATCACTCTGCCATCTTGCTCTAGATTGTCTTTTTACTTTCATGATAAAGTTATTCGAGGAACAAAAGTTTTTTATTTTGATGAAATCCCATTTTTTTTTCTTTTTTTCCTTTTTGTTTCTTGTGTTTTGGGTGTCAAATATAAGAAACCATTGCATAACACAAAGTCCTGATGATGCTTCCCTATATTTTCTTCTAGGAGTTTGATAGCTCTGGCTTTTATGTTTAAGTCTGTAATCCATTTTGAGTTGATTTATGTATAAGGTATGAGTTGATTCCATTTTTTTTTCAAATGGAGTTCCAGTTTACCCAGCAACTTTGTTGAAGAGACTGTCTTTTCTCAGTTGAGTGGTCTTTGCCCCCTTGTCAAAAATCAGTTGGCCATAAATGTAAGTGTTGATTTCTTAGCTCTCAATTCTATTCTATTTGTTTATATGTTTGTCCTTGTGCCAATACATGCTGTTTTGATTACTGTGGCTTTGTAAAAAGTTTTAAGAAAGGGAAGTGTGATTTCTCCAACTTCATACTTCTTTTTCAAGATGACTTTGGCTATTCATTACACCTTACCCTTCCACATAAATTTGATGATTGGTGTTTCAATTTCTGCATAGAAAGTTGTGAAATTTTATTGTGATTTTGTTGAAACTATAAATTGGTTTGGGTAGGATTGAGATAATAATATTTAGCCTTCCAATCCAAGAACATGGAATGCCCTTCCATTTATTTAGGTCTTCTTTAATATCTTTTAGCAATACTTTGATGCTTTCTGTGTACAAGTCCTTTACATCCTTGGTTAAATTTATTCTTAGATATTTGATTCTTTTTGTTGTTATTGTAAATGAAATGTTTTTCTTCATTTCTTCTTCTGATTGTTCATTGTCTGTGTATAGAAACAATATTGGACTTCATGTGTTGATTTCATACCTTGATACTTTGCTGAATTAATTTATTAACTCTAGGGGCCCTGTTTTAGATGTTCAGAATTTTCTGTATATAGAATCATGTCATCTGCTAATTGGGAAGACTTCCTCCTTTCCACTTTGGATTTTTTTTTTTTTAATTTCTTTTTCTTGCCTAATTGCTCTGGTTATAATTTCCAGTATGATGTTGAATTACAGTGGTAACTGGGCATCCTTGTTTGTTCCTGACCTTAGAATGACTATCACCAATGAATATGATGTTAGCTGTGGAGTTTTCATATATGTCTTTTATCATGTTGAGTTAGCTTCCATCTGTACTAGATTTCTAAATGCTTTTATCAATAAAGGATGCTGGAGTTTGTCAAATGCCTCTTTTTGCATCAAATAAGTTGATCAGGTCTTTTTATCTGTTTGATTTATTAATGTGGATTATTACATTTTTTGGTTTTCTTAGGTTGAACTATCCTTGTACATCAGGGATAAATCTCACTTGATCATGGCGTATAATGTTTTAATGGGATTTGGGATTTGATTTGCTAGTATTTTAATGAGGATTTTTCATGGATATTCATAAGAGACATTGGTCTGTAAATGTCTTTTCTTGTATCTTTATCTGGCTTGGGGATGAGGGTGATGTTGGGCTCATGGAATGAATTAGGTATTGTTCCCTCTTCTTCAGCTGTTTGGAAGAGTTTGAGCAGAATTGAACCTAAATCTTCTTGGAAGGTTTGGTAAATTTCTTCTATGAAGCCATCTAGTCCTGGCCTTTTCTTTTCAGAAGATTTCTGATTACTGATTCAATCTCTTCCATAGTAATTTTTTTTGTTGCTATCTTCTATTTTTTCTTGAGTCATTTTAAGTAGTTTATGTATTTCTAAGAATTTGTCCATTTATTTTAGATTTTATAATTTACTGGTGTACAGTTTTTCATAGTATCCTCTTGTACTTTTTTTTTTATTTTGGTGAGGTTGGTTTTAGTATCCCCCTTTTTATTTCAGATTTTTGTTTCTATATCCTCTCTTTTTTCCTTTGTCAGCCCAGCTAAAGCTTTATTGATTTTATCTTTTCAAAGAACTAACTTTTAATTTTATTGATTTTTTCTAATGTTTTATTTGTTTTCTACTTCATTTTTCTGTGCTCCAATCTCTGTCATTCCCTTCCTTCTGATCAATTTGGGTTTCGTTTGCTCTTGTTTTTCTATTTCTTCCAGCTTTAAGGTGAGGTCCCTGATTTGAAGTCTTTCTTCTTTTTTAATGTAAGCATTATAGCTAAAAATTTCCCTCTCAGCACTACCTTTGCTGAATTCCGTAAGTTTTGATATGTTGTATTATCATTTTTATCCCCTCAAGATATTTCCTAATTCTCCTTGTGATTTCCCCTTTAACCCATTGATTGCTTAATAATATGTTAATTTCCACATAATTGTGATTTTTTTTTCCATTTCTACCTCTATTATTGATTTCTAGCTTCATTCCATTTTGGTAGAAGAATACACACTGAAGGATTTCATTAGTTTTGAATTTACTGAGATTTGTTTTGTGACCTAAAGTGTGGTCTCTCCTGTGAGTGATCCTTGTGTACTCGAGAAGAATGTGTATTCTGTTTTCATTGGGTGAAGTGTGTTTCTTATCATTCGTCTTTTATTTCCCTGTTAATCATCTGACTAGATTTTCTATCCACTATAGAAAGTGGTGAATTGAAGTCTCCTATTATTAATGTAGAACTGTCAATGTCTCCCTTTAAATTTTTCATTAATTGCTTCATATATTTTGGATCTCTGCTGTTAAGCACATACATATGAATATATGATATGAGCATAGCTATCCCATCGCTCTTTTTGTTACTACTTGCATGGTATGTTTTTTTTTTTCCATCCTTACACTTTCAATCTACTTACATCATTGAATTTAAGGTATGATAATCATATTTGTTTTGATACTAACTTGACTTCAATACCATAGGCATATACTTTTCCTATATCCTTCTATCTCCCCACCTTTTTTGCACTTGTTGTCACTTATATCTTTGTACATTGTATATCCCAAACCAGAAACTTCTCATTACTCTTTATATTTTTGTGCTTCAACACTTGTAGGAAGTAAGAAGTGGAGTTACATATCAAAGAATACAGTACAATAATAATGGCATTTTGTAATTAACCACATGGTTACATTTACTGGAGTTCTTTATTTCTTATGTTGCTTTGAAAACCTGTCTAGTGTCTTTTTCCTTTTAGTCTCAGGAATTGTCTTTAGCATTGGGAATTCTTCTAGGGCAGCACTAGTTGTGATGAACTCCCTCAGCTTTTGTTTATCAAGGTAGGTCTTACTCTCTCCCTCATTTTTGATAGAACATCTCACCAACATTAGAGTGGAGGATGGGTGCCAGTAGCTGCTGCAAGGAGAGAACAATTTATTAGAGTTTACCATAGCTTACCAGCCTCTTCCTCCTGGTCTTTCCTGGATGCTACACAGCATTCTAACAGTTTCTGAAATTTCAAATTATTTCTTTCATACAGTTCCTGCTTGCTTAATATTTGTTCTTGTGGAAGTACTGAATCCAGGAGCTTCTTGCTCTGCCATCTTCCCAAAATCCTCTTAGATCCAGTATTTTTTAAACTACATAATTTTAAGAACAGTTTTCAAGTGGTGGTAGCTTTATTGAAAAGCAAAAAAGAACATGAGTCTTCAGATCAAGTAGGGATTCATGCCTACAGAGTCAGATGCTCACACTAGAGAGGCATGTGCAAATTAATATGAAAATAACATTTAAAATAACAGATTTACATCACTCCTCACTTACTCTCTATATAAAAAGACTCCATGAGTGTGAGCATCAACACACTCTGCTCTCTCTGTCTCACTTTTCCTCTTTATCTTTCCTTATCATTTTTCACTCTCTCTTTCTCTCAGTGCATTATTTTTCTCTGAACTTGAATAACCAAATTCAAACTATTAACTAAGGCAAAAATGATGGAACTCCACTATAGGAGAAAGTTTTTCCATGAATAATTAATCCACTCTAATTCTAGCCAGCTTTTTAATATAATAGAAATAAACAATCAATCAAAATAATAGTGACTCTTGCCAAACCTGGAGGAAAACTTTTTTGACGTTATTGAATATATTCTATATTTCTGTGAAATGATGCACTAATTTGGCCACATATACTGTACTCCAAGGTCTACTTAAGGAAAATTCTAGTATTATTGCTATGTGTTTTTGTTTTTACAATTACTGGTAGATGACACTAAATAAGCAAAAATTCTTTCCCCTGCATCCACACTCTTGTAATGTGATGTTGAAGCTTCTTCCATTTGGGTTGGCCATGTCACATGTTTGGCTAATGGAGCATTAGCAAATGTGATAGAGAGATTTGAATAGTGCTCACATGATAAAAGTTTGTACCCATGCTTCCCTTGGGATTCTGAGACCAACTTGGGCAAGCCCAAACCTGCCTGCTGGAGGACAACTGAGTTACTTGAGCCAACAGTCAGCCAAACACTGTAATTGACAGACATTAATATGAGGCCATCCTAGACTTTCTGCTTCTAGGCAACCTGCCAGTGGAGCACAGATGCATGTAATAGGTGACCAGAGGTCAGTCAAGCTTACTCAGAGAGTAAAATCATGCAGAAGACATAAAGAATCAAGATCTAAATAATAAATGATTATTTTAGGCCAGACTATACTGAAGTTGATTACACAGCAAAGGATAACTGGTACATATACCAACTATTGATTTTAATCCCTTATGAGGTATTGTTCCAATGTAACGTATTCTTGAATATTTATGGAGATTCATTTTCTCTTTGGAGGAACATTAATTATCTCTATGTTGGATCTTCATTCATTTCACATTATTCTATGGCATTTATAAAAATAGTCTCTTTTTTTTCTTAGCATTCTTCACAACTCAGTTTCATTTCTTACTTCTTTGCTCATTTTCTTTTTGTGAATTTTATGAGAACACAATGCAAATTTTTAAAAAATATATTTTTGATTCATGTACCAAGAAACTTTTGTGCTCAACTATACATTCATTATAGTGAGTGAAATCCATATTCCCAAAACGTTTTCATAAAATTCAATATTTTTCTTTTGTTGTTTACTTTCTATACTTTTTATAAATGTGAATTTTCCTAGGGTTACTTCCTTATTTTCTTCTCCAATGTTAGGATCCATGTCTTACATATTACACAGGAGGGAAATTGTAGAAAATGAATTTCACTAGAATCCTCAGAGCAGAATGACGGCTCCACTGTTGTTCACAACATGGGAAATTAAATGTTTGCTTTAATTTTGCAATTTTTTTTATCTTATCATACTAAAGACCAGCTTTCTATCTCTAGTTTTGAAATTGCTGAAGTTTCTGTTGCTTGCGGACTGCTGGCGATGATTGATTTCTTTCTTGTTACAACTTCCCAATCAATCAGTGGTAAGAATTTACATCAAAAAGAAGCACTAATATCTCTAACATATTTATTATGAGCAGGTTTGCCACTGGTTCTTCTGAATGGTTAAAAAGTTAGGTAGGTAGGTGGATAGATAGAATAGCACAAAGATAGATATATTTTTATATATGTATATATAACTATAGAAATATGTATTTTAATATAGTCTTGATTTACTTTGGAAAATGTTTAAAATTCAATGGTCTTCGTCTTTCTCATAATTTAAACTTACAATTCTTGCCATCCCAAATTAAGGATTGGCAGTACGTTTGCTATGTTTGTTTTCCCCACAAGTTTTTGTTTTTATGCCTCTTTATTAAAAATAAAGTTGTAATCTTTTATTACTTAAGACTATTCATTTTTACAGAAAGAATCTTCAGAAACAATCCATAGCAGAGATTTCTCAAAGCCTGTGAAGTTTGGAGAGCACCATGCTTAGCTTTCCAGTACTGATGCAATTTGTCACTTTTTTTTTCTTTTGTCCTTATACTTAATTACAAGGTGCTCTGTTTAATAGAAGTCCTTCTAGAGGATTTTAATATTATATTTAAGAAAGAGAAGATGGAAACTTACTATAGTTTTACAGAGAGAAACACTTCTTTCTAATCTACATCCGTAACAGTTGCCATTTTACTTCTACACAGAAATATTAAGTAACAAGATTGTCAGATTGATGGGAGACATGCTAAGATACTTGAACAATTTTCTGTGAGGTAAGTTTTATGCCCACCTAAAAATACAGCTATCCCTGTAACCATATCCTAATCAAACCCAACTCATTTATTAAAAGTGAAGACTAGACAGGATAAATTACCAGGAGCAAATCTAACTAAATATATGAAAGCCTTTTGTGGAAAAATAATCAAAACAGTTGTTTAAATATCAAAATACTTACACAAATGAAGAGATAGAATATGTTACTCTTTAAAATTTATATATACATTCCATATACTGCTTTGTATATATGGACTATGTCACTATTAAAGAATTCAGAAAGGAAAACCAGAAATAGAAACTGTTGTAAATATACAAGGAAAATAATAGAAGAAATTATAACCACCTATGTCAAATAAATAACTACTACCTAGAGTTACAGTATTTGTTCAGATATTTCCTGAGGTTACTGGTTCCAAATAGGTAATTGTGAGAAGCAAATAATATACTATTTTAATAAAATCATTGTGCACTGATATTTTAAGTATTTCCCACAATGTCTGACAAAATATAGGAAAGGAATGACTCTACTGCCCATGTAATTAGACATTATGAATTCTGTCTTTGCTTATGTCACACACACTTGCTACAAAACTTAAAAGTGCTTACTTTGTCTTAACCTTCACTTTTTTAAAAAGTTTAGTTCATAAATTATTGTCAAATAATACACTGTGAGATGAGAGTTATTTGTACTTCTTATACAAATCATGGAAAGAGCTGTGAATCCACCGTGAATCATTGTTTAATTAAATGCACACCTGTGAATAATTAATAACTAAATGCAAATAATTAAAATACATAGTAAAAAGTGGCAAGAGTCAGAGAAGAAATGTCTAAAGTGCTATAGGAATTATTTCCAGGCAAAGGCCTCTGTGAAAATCTTTCACCGTCTGACTCTAGGCTTGTATTATTGATGATCCACTTCAGTATCCAAATTAAAAGGTGACATCAATTTGTCCAACTTCCCATACTGCTTCCCGTGTTCAAGACTTTGAAACTGAAGTCCCTTCCTGGAATGTGCTATGCCTTCGTTCCAATGTACCAGTTCATGAAGACATAGCTCATCAGTTTTTAAACCCTTAACGTGGGCAAAATATAGCTCATTGACAATAACAATATCTATTCTCATTCATCTCCCAGTCAGTCATGCCCTCATTCATTTGTATCAATCCTGTAAATCCCCACACCCAAACTCAGATAAATCTAAGTACCCATCTATCTCATTCACGATTAGAAACAGCAGTATTGGCATTTAGAGCCATTACAATTAAAACTGAATTCCACCAAACTCTCCTCTCATCTTTCTCAGCCTATGGCCTTTTATTTTAATGAGGAAATGAGGTCTTTAGAGATATGACACACTGGCGTCCTACCCTAAATACATATCAAAATAGAATACAATATTTGGATAACCAGCATCTGTCCTTCTTGTTTCTCTAAAACAATCTGTGTTCTTCATCCCCCCCTCATGAGACCTTCAAGATGAGGGCCTCACTCCTTTATTATCTCCTATTTCTCCTGCGTTTTTTTAATATCCTCCCCTCTCCCTCTGAAGCTTAACATTATGAAAAAACCCTGAAGCCAGTGTGTCTCCCCAGCTGTTGTCCAAGATTTCCTTGCCTGGTTGTTTACCACTGTATCCTCAAATCCTAGAACAGTAACTGGCACTTGAAAAATATTTTCTATGAGATGCTGATTCCCTCCTCTTCAAAATAAAACTTCTCAAAAAAGTAGTTTGCTTTTACTGCCATCTTGCTTTCTTTTCCCATTCACTCCCACTCAATAATCTCACTACCTTCTCTAATCTCTAACTACCTTCTCAAAACACGTTCCTCCTATTTTGTCATCATAGTGAATGACACCACACAGGTCCCCAAAAGTCATCCTTTCCTTCACAACTCTCATTGCCAGTCACAACAACAATCGGACTGATCTACTTCCTTTGCATTTTCTTTATATGAACTCTCATCTTCAGTTTCTTAATTTCATAACCCTATGCTCTCTCTCACTTGTATGATTGCAAACTCCTTGGTCTCATCTTACTAGCCTTAACATATTTTATACAATGCTGTCAGAATGAAGTTGGTAAGATTTGAATCATTTTAAAACAACTTCTTAAATGGATCAAAATTGTCTACATGATAAAAAATAAGCTCATCAGCATGTTGAATAATGTTTTTATTAACTGAACCTTTACCATTTTTCTAAATGTATCTCTACATTCTTTCCACAATTTAATCAATTCCAACCATTCTGATCTCTTTTTATTTCATGGTTTCCTGAATGTACAATATTCTCTGCTTTGCTGATATCATTATATTGTCTACTATAACTGCCTACTGTTTTTCATCAGGAGAACACCTACTCATATTTCCATTTTCTTTGTATTATACATCCCATTCTTAACCATTATCATCCTGATTCATTCAGAATTGACTGCACTATAATTTTTGCTCTCCATTTCCATGAAAGCAGATTCATGAAGATTTGTTAAATGAGTGACTGAATGGACACTTGACTGAATTTTTGTTTATAAAAAGTATTTGTGTGGCCTGTCTTTCTCTAAACCCATGTGGCAGGTGCATTCATTGCCCTCCCCACTGCATGGGGCATGACTCCCAGGAGTATAAAATCTTCCTGGAAACATGGGACATGACGCCCAGAGATGAGCCTGGACCCAGCATTGTGGGGTTGAAAAAGATTTCCTCACCAAAAGGGGGCAAAGAAATTAAACAAAATAAAGTTTTAGTGACTGAGAGATCTCAAATGAAATCAAGAGTCATTCTGGAGGTTATTCTTATGCATTATATAGATATCCCTTTTTAGTCTTTAGTATACTAGAATAGCTAGAAGAAAATACCTGAAACTGTTGAACTGCAACCCAGTAACCTTTATTCTTGAAGATGACTGTGTAACTACAGAGCTTATATGGTGTGACTGTGTGATTGTGAAAACCTTGTGGCTCACACTCCCTTCATCCAATGTATGGGCAAATGAGTAGTAGAAAAAAGGGGGACAAAAAGTAAATGAATAAAAGGGGGGAAAAGGTGTATGAGATGTTTTGGGTGTTCTTTTACTTTTACTTTTATGTTTATTTTTATTCTTATTCTTATTTTTTTGGAGTAACGAAAATTTTCAAAAAATTGTGGTGATGAATGCACACTTATGGGATGATACTGTAAACAACTGTGACTGCACACTTTGGATGATTGTATGGTATGTGAATATATCTCAATAAAATTGCATACAAAATTATCTGTAAGTATTTAGAGATTGACACTGATACATAAGTACTTCACCTTGGCTGGATTCAAGATTACATGAAAGGGAAGAATAGGTAAGAAAATTAAGTTGAAAAACACTGTGAAATGACCAGGGTAAGTTTTTTATACTTTGCTAATATAATGCTACAAGAGGGATAGTAGATCTGATATACTGAGATTCTAGGTGGAGAAGTAAAGGGAAGAAAAAAAGGAATATTATCTGTAAGCATTGTGGAGTGAGCAGTCACCTCAAGACCCAGTGTTCAAGAAGTATGAGAGAAAAATTGCAACCATTCAAGAGGACAGCAGGGGAAACAGTGTCCTTAGGAGACAGACCAGTTGCTGAACAAGAAAGAAGGGAACATTTAAAGAGGTTGAGCATATAAATAATGTTGATGGAATGTGAGTTGCAAATGATACATGGAAGGATTTCAGTGATTGGAGGAAAGAAGTAGGTATGGTGAAAGAAAAAGGGATATAACAATCTGTACAGATGCCCTGTTTGTTAAATAAATTGGCAATGGCCTGGAAGTAACTTGTCCTTAAATGACTAAAGCAAAGGCCGACATATCTATACATGACTTAAGACAAAGCTAACTTGGCTGTACATGTCCAACTTGCCCACTAATCCCTAAATCAATCTTTGAGATCATTTACCAATGACTCTTCAACCTTGCTTATCAATCATCTAAGATGTTCTAATATTCTTTGAACCTGAGCTTTGATTTCCTTGAAACCAGGATTATGTCAAGGATGGAGACTGACTGAGGAGAGCACGTATAAGTTTAGTCATTAGCCCATTAGCATTCCATCCTCTTATAATATTGGCTTTCTACTTTTTTTGTTGTTGTCGTTGTTAATAAAGCACACTTTTTCTTGTATAACCCCATTGTATTTCTTATATAAGTTTACTCTTTCTTAAGGAAAAGCAGAGCATTTCACCTTGGCACTAAGTGTTCCCCAATTTGCAAATTTCCTCCCTTAGATAAATAAATTGTCTTTTTTCTAAATTCTTAAAATTCATATTTTATTTGACAGTTTGGCAATAAGGATGGGATCCAGAGATACTCTTATTTAGTTCTATAATGGCACATAAACTCTGTGAAGGTACCCCACAAGAGCCATTTACACTCACTACTCAATTCTCTGGGTCTCAGAGTTCACCTCCCAGATCTCAAGTTCCATGAATTACGTTGAGCTCTCTGGACTAGGTACTCTTGGTAAGTGTCAGAGCTTTGGAAAACTTTTAACATTATGGGCTCTACTTGCTTTAAGGAGGGTGAAAAACCACCTTCCAGTATCATGGCAGCATGTATGTAACTAGGGAGCACTTCGAGCTGTAGTAACTTTTTTCAAGGACAAGATCCTGCTTATTAGAGGTGATTTGGAGAAGAAGGGCTCTAGGATCCAACAGCAGAAATGGAAGTAAGGACAGCTCAGAGCTCTAGTAGCTACAAGAGGGAACCTTTTTCTTGGATTAGGTCCTGCACCTTAGAGGTGCTGTGGAAAAAAAGAGATCTAGGATCCCTCAGAAACAACAGAGTGCATTCTTTAATTAATATGCTCAACAAAGCCAAAAGAACACTGATTCCAAAATGGCTTCTTTAAAATACTCCTTACAGAGAACTCAAGAAAAATTAAATATCGCCTTGGTAAATCTCTGACTGAAAAGACTAGACTAGATGATGCTGCCCTTTCTTCTTTTTCTAATCCTACCTCTCCCCTTTGTCTCTTCCTTGTAAACTTCTTGATTTGAATACCAAAATTTGGCAAATGCCATATAAGACCAGACCTTCAGAGACTGCCAAAATGGTAACCTCAGTAATTTTTAGCCCCTTGTCAAGAGTGGAAATCAAGACTATTAAGGAATTCCCCAGTCCTAAAACAAATACAAAAACAAAAACAAAAACAAAAAAACAAAAAAAATGAAAAATTTAAAATTCTAATTGAAGCCCAGAATCCAGGATTGACTGACCTTTTTCAGTTTACACATATGACTTTGAATCTGAGTGAGGAAAAAAGAAAAGGATTGTGGTTGCTAAATGGGAAGAGCTGCAAGATGATACAAGAGATAATACAGAAGTTACAGGTAGGGAGGTTCCAAAAAAGGCTGCTCCAAATTGCTAAGGGCCTACTAAAGGCCATATCAAAGGATTTTTCTGAAAAGACTGATTGATCAATAATCCAATCTTGTAAACAAAATAAAAGGATGAATCCATCTGGGATTATATGAAGTGGGTATCTCAGACCTTGGATGCTCGCTCCCTCAGGTTTTTCATCTTTTACTGATGAACTTGTCAATAGACTTAAACATCATCTTGGGGAACTGAAGAAAAGAAAATTGAGTGGGAAGATGCTTCTTTAGATAAGCTTGTTAAATTAGCTGAATATTTTGAAATAACTCTAGATCAGAATAAAAATATAAGAGAAAAAATAAAATAATAATTTTGTAATTATAGCAACTCCAAAAGGTTGGAAGAAAAATCATGAAAGAGTTCCCAATTGCTACATTAATTACAATTAATAACAAAAAATAGTAGTCCCTTCAAAGGAAAAGATAGATAGGACAATAGCTGCCTATGTTGCAAGTATGAGGGCCATTGGAAATGAGATTATCGATTTATAACGTGGGGAAAAAATGAGTGCTAGGCTCATAAAAGACCCAATTTAAGGTAGGTTCCTCATGTATTTTCATAAAAAATGGGTCCTTTATGCCAAAGATAATTTGGCAAATGCCATATAAGACCAGACCTTCAGAGACTGCAAAAATGGTAACCTCAGTAATTCTGGTAATCAACAGTCATAGTGGGGATGTTTTAGTTTAGTCAAGTTTATACATTTGAGAGATGCACTTGAAAAAAGAGGTTCCCAGATTCCACCAAGGAGTGCATTGTATTCTTTGATTAGTATTCAAAAGCTTCTAAAAGATAAAATGATTCTAAAATATCTTCTTTACCAAAAGCAAAAACAATCCTGGTAAAAAATAATAATGTGGGGGAGAGACAGAAAGTAAACTCTATATAAACTAGTGGGTTATATAACTGCTGTTTTGTCTTTCTGTGTCTCTGAGTTGGTTTATCTGAATCATGACTGAAAATTGTAAGCTGTAAGTCCTCTGTACACTAATTTAGCATTTTTAGTTTAAAGAAAAAACAGCTATGTCTTCTGAGTTATCAGTGTTAAGTACAAAAAAAGCATACATTTATGTAGATATTCTTCCTAAATGTACACAAGTTTACTGATCAAGTAAGCCAGAATTACATCTATTATGTGCTTAAGATGATAAAAAAATGTTTGCATATGACCAAATTGAGTCATTATTCTAACAAGTTTTATTTTGACAAAAATTGTATTTTGTAGGAAGCCGACAGTTTCCAAAATCATTTTGGTAGCTTAAATATGTAAAGTATACAGGAAGAGTTTTTATTAAGGAAAAAGAGTAGTTTCCTCCAAAACTAAAATGACTGGTTGTTATAGAATGAGAAAAAGGAAAAATCTGAATGGATTTAGAAAGTTATAGAAGATTTGTGGAATGTGTGTGTGTGTGTGTGTGTGTGTGTGTGTGTGGTTAAAGTTGGATAAGATTTGATGGGTCTAAGATGTTGAGAACCTCAGTATATAACAGTATACTGAAGCAGAAGTATAATTTAGTTTTCTGTCTGTTTAAATGACAAAGTTTTCTTGGATTACTGGTCTTTTCTTAGAAAGATATAAATTTTTCCCCCTTAATAACCACGGTCAAAGATAGAGTCTGTTTCATCAGAATAACTTCTTACACCTTATGTGGACTTTATTGTGTCCTTGATTGCTTAAGAGAAATGTATTCTCACTTTTTGAAAAAAAACTAGATTTTGTTTTTGTTTTGTTTTGTTTTACTACCATGTTATCTTCTGTATTTGCTTTCAAAATCTTTTATTGTCATTTTGGTTAACTAGAGAGTCAAGTAATTCTATTTAACCTAGTATTCAAACCTCCTGTCCACTTTTGACATTTTGCATTCTCAAATCAAAACCTAAATGATTCCTTTTTTATCTCAAAGAGTCTTTGGGATTCCTAGAGGGCCTGTGGAAAATTATAAAGGGTTTGCTTCTTTCACCTTGCAAACAGAGAGGTTCTAGAAATAGTTAGGTTTATTTGATATGTTATGAATTACGTGGGAAGTGGTATCAAATTAAAAGGAATTTTATAAACTTCTGTTGGTTGGATTTATACAGAGAAATGTATATATAACATTATATTATATACATATACTTATATAAGTTACATGATGTTCTTAGAGATGTGTTAATGTCTTTACTGTCCATGATACATCTTGGTATTGATCTGCCTGATATTAAACAAAAATATAATGTTGTTAATCATAATTTCAGTCATTTTAAAAATGATCTTCCATTTTTATTAAACAATAATAATTTAACCATGGTCATTGTTTGTCTTTTGTGTCTTAAGTCTTTTGCAATCTATATATAGTTTTTATGTCTTATTCTGATGCTTTCCTGAAAACATACAATCAGTTATAAGTCACAGTCCTTCATCTTCAACACAAACAGATGACTGCTGTGGAGACCTGTGGAAAGGACTATGTCAGGTACGTGGGGCATCAGCTAACAACACTGCTTAAAGAACTTTAAGACCATATCATGGGACTGAGTCAGGATTTCCCGAAATCTAGTGGGAAGTTGATGGATTCATGAAATTGCTAAAACAAGGTTGAGCAAAACAAGAATTAATTACTTAGGATTGAATGAATTAATAATGTGTGATTATGGAGTGTGTTTGGAATATTGCTGTTTTCATGTTGTTTTCTAGATACAAGGAAGCCGTTTTGCTTTTCTCTTAAACTACCTACAACTCATAAAACATTTAGCTTAGAGTTCAATAAGGATATTGTTAACAAGATATAAATGGACACCCTGGTTGTATTACCAAAATTTTACTGAATGTCATAATTGAAAATACTGCTCATTTAATAAGATATGACCAGAAAATAACCTAAATATCTTAAAGGACAAGGTTAAAGTGTTTCCTGATATCAGTAGGGCTCAAACATTTCAATGGACAAACCTATTTCCTGATACAGGTTTTTGGTTTAATAGAACGTAGGCACAACTGAATGCTATAGATTTATGCTTTGAATTGTAATTGTCAGTTTCTATGTTTTTAATTGCTTGTTGGACAGACAGTGTTTCAAGATCTGTTCAAATTCCTTGTCACACTTAAGCCAGATAGTTGCTCTTAAGTTAGGTAATCAATAGGAAAATAGGATAGAAATAGGACTGTCTCTATTGGACTGAAAATTTATAAAACAACCTTGACCTGAAGAGTGGGTTGTAACTTGAGTTCACTCAACTAAGCAAGTAATCTCACTCCAAGGATCTTAAATATAACTGAACAATTATCCAACAAACTTTGCTTCAATGAAAAAAAAAAAAGAAAAATAGAACAAAATGACTGACCAGTCACCAAGAAAGGGTTCAATGGTGGTGACTGGAGTGCTTTGGCCACATTTTCAATGAGACCATTGGAAACATGACCAAAAAGTGGACTGTTAAATAAAATAAAAGGCCACCTGCAATGGCTGTTGCCGGAAGAAGTTTCCAAAAGACAAAACAGTTGATCATAGTGACAGGACCTTCCAAGAACTAATAGAATTGCACTTTGAACAACAACAATAATAAAGCAGTTTCAGAATGGTAGAGAGTCTATCAGAAATGGGTAAGCACATCATAATAACCAACATACATCTGTTTCTGGTTGGGTAGGGCCATCCTATTTCCCAATTTGGAAATCCTCTATGTTTCTTTGTAAGTGGCTGTAACCAGTTGGCTATTGAGACTCTCACTCCAATTTCCCTATTTTGAGATCTCCTTGCTTGAGCAGATTCTCTTTCAAGCACAGGCGGTGGACATGTTGAGTTGGAATTCAGTGGGTGGGCCTTGGGAGAGGGAGCCCCAAGAGCCTTCAGAAGAGATGAGGGAGTGAGGAGAAGTGAGGGCTGATTCCTTTGCTTCATACTTTTCCTTAGCTGCTGATGACCTTTCAGTTTGTTCTTAACAGGATGGCACAATTATTAATGAAAAGTTGGTCAGTCCTGGCACAGTTAGCCCCAGACAATGCTTTCCCACCTTTGATGGGAAGTTTTGCTAACTTAAATTTCTTTCTAAAAAAATAGTTAAAGTGCATTAAATACAAAAAGTTCACATTTTTTTATTTTTTTGTCAATAATTTTGGCCTTCCTCTTTGCTCATTCTCAAGGATAGTCTGTCCCTTTGCTTGAAGTAGCACAGAAATTAAGCTTTGGTGAGATGTATCACTAGGTTCCCACTGAAGGAAAAGCAAACATGAAGTGGCATGCTTATGGAAATGCAGAAATTGTATGGTCTTAGCAATGAAATAAGTGAGCGGCATGAAAAAAATAGTGATTACCTACTAATTTTTCTCTGAAATCAATGTGTAGTAACAATTATTGTGACTTTCAATGATCAGAAACTTATGGTGTAATAAGGGATTATTACAGTAGCATGGTACATAAAATTAAGAGTATATTTTAATTCAGATAAATGTACAGATTTTTACTTTTTTCTCTTTGCATTATTTGAAGAGTATTGATATAAATCAATTGAGAAGGTGCAAGGTAGTTTTAAATTCAGTGTATCCATTTTATTTATGATTATATTTCAAGGATATGTTCAAGTACTCTCTGATCTCTCTGATGATTTGAAATGGTAGGTACCCCAGAAAAGATCATGTTCTTTAACTCTATTCTAGCGGTTGTAAACCTGTTATGGGTGGGACCTTCTTAGGTTATTTTAGTTGAGGCATGGGTCTTAATCCTCTTACTGTAGCCCTTTATAATAGATGAAATTCAGAGAAGCATACAGAGAAGCTAACACAGAAAAAAGCCCCAGAAAAGCTGAGAGAGAAAAGCCAGAGATTAGCTGAGAAAGAAAGCCACAGATGGAGAAGCCAGAAGCTGAAGCAATGAAACCTGGGAGGAAGGACCAGCAGGTGCTGGCCATGTGCATCACCATGTGACAGAGGAGGTCAGCTATTTTCTGCTGATGCTTTGATCTGGACATTTTCATGTTTTCAGGACTGTTAGGTTGTAAGTTAATAAATCTCCACTGTAAAAGCCAACCCATTTCTGGTATATTGCATTTCACTACCTTTAGCCAACTAGAGCATACTCTGATAACCTCAAGACAGAACATCATATGACAAACCATGTTTCTCAGTCACTTTAAACCATCTATTGAGAACTGCATGATGCTGAGCCAATACTATTGATTCTTCAAAATTAATAAGTATACTTTAGACTACATTGTTAGACTTGCCTCATGCCTTTCCTTGCTTAGTTACCCAACCCCATTCACATGAAGACAGAATCTAAGTTTTGTTCCAATGATAATGGGATGTGAAATCCTCTGTACTCCTGAAAGAATCAACCAAAAAGGAAGGACACAAATACCAAGATTCGCCAAAAGACTAAGAACATCTAAAAACTACCATGCATGGTCATCTCACTTTCTGAGAAGGAGAATGATAGAAAGAGGGGAATTGTTAAATGAATTGGCAAGGGCTTGGAGACAACTTATCTGTACATGTCTAAAGCATAGGCCAGCTTATCTATATGTGACCAAAGAAAAAGCTAACTTGTCTGCACATGTTGAAATCACCCAATGTGCCTAAGACAAGTTATCTGTGAGGCAAGCTATTTGGGACTGTCTGACCTTGCACAACTGCTAGGACCTTCTAAACATTCTTTGAACCTAAGCCTTGATTTCCCTGAAACCAGGATTTTGTGAGGAGCTGAGGCTGGGGTGGGGTTAAGGGGGGCAAATAAGTTTCATCAATAGCCCATTAACATCCCATCCCCTCATCAGCTTTGATTTTTTCTTCTTTTTTTTTTTTCACTTAACCAATTAGTTTTTTATGTGTAACCTCATTGTATTTATTATACAAGCTGCCTCTTTCTCAGGGAAAATGGAGCACTTTTGTCACAGCCCTGAGCATTCCCCAATTTGCAAATTGCCTCCTTTTGAGAAATAAATGATCTCTATTTTCTAAATTCTTAAAATTTTTCTTTTATTCGACATGTTCCTTGTGGTGACTGAATACATAAGGATAAAGGGCATATTATCAATGCTAATTGTCTCAGGGGAGCCAGTAATAATGGTAAGACTGTGAATCTTGAGGAAAGGAGCACAGAAAGCTCTGATGCACCCATTATAATATTGATAAACCTATGCTGGGGGGCAAAAAACTGGGGCTCTCTTTCTGTCTTTGCATGACCTAAATATATCACATAACCTATATAAACCTTATTTTCCTCATCATTTAAATGATCACACTAGAAATACAAGATACTGACTATTTCTGGAAATAATTGAGTTATTTTCTGAAAACGGAATTTCTAAAAATATGTTTTGAAAATCATATTAGCTAAAATTTCTCTAAATAACACCAACTGTGTCTAAAATATGGTAATGATAATGAAATTTGCTTATGTTTATTGGACAATTAATATGAGGCAGGCAATGTGCTGAGTTCTTTGCATAGACTTATGTCACAACATGTCAATGAAGTAACTACTGTGATGATCTCCATTCTAGAGGCAAGGAAATAAAGACAGAAAGAGATTTTAAAAAATGTCTGAAGTTCACTCAGCTACAAAATTATGAGGCAGAGAGTTTGACATCATATCAGGATTTCTTAATGTTATGATTTACTTTTTCTATGACAGACAATTATTGTATCAAAAATGTATAATTAACTGAAGTTGGGAAAAAAATACTGATATTACTTTTGCCAGGGAGCAATTTCAAAATTTGAGTCAAATATTAGTCATATTAGATCCATCCCATTCCATTCAATACACTAAATAAATACCTAATATTCTGACTAATCTACCCTAAAAATGATCCATATTGTTAATTTCTTTTGCCTCAACACATTATACAAATTGCCATTAAAATATAGTGATACGTGGTAGAATGTATCCAGTGCAATTATTTGAGACAATAGAAGATATGATACACATTGAGCTTTATCTTGCCCACACTCACCATTTTATGATCTAATTAAGGACTATTATAGTAATTCACATTTTCTTAACATTTTGAAAAGAAATGTAATGATTTTAGAAGCTTGCAAGAATGATATCCAGAAAGGTGATCCCTGTAGCAATATAACATCTTAGCTTTCTTTTCTTCTGCCAATATTCTTACCCCTTTTCAGTTTTCAGATAGTTTTAAGGGACATTATCCTTCATCTTTAGAATAGATACATCCCAGAAAAACTGACTGCAAGGCAAATTTCTTCTAAAAAAACAAGGTCCTTCTTTCCCATTGGTATATTGAAATAAGAAAAGAGTGGCTTCCAAGAGAAAATGGTAGGTATTTTCAATAAAAATGAATGGTTCTCAAACTTTTCTACTTTAGAAAGGAGTAATCTTCCAAAAAGAGTATATAAAAATCAATATAGATTTGCATTTTAAAAAATTTTAAGATGTACAAGCAACAAAGACAACTAATATAATAATGTTAAAATTCACAGAGGGAAGAAAACTGTGACACTACTATATTAGAGAAAACAATCTTTTAGAAAAGCAGTTTCTTACTCAGGATGATTTGACCAAATCAATTCTTCATATTTTATTCCGGGCTCTTGCTCCTTTGTCAGGGGTCAGCCCTGCTCTGTGACTGATGTTTGGGAATAACTTCTTTGTAAGAGGTATATCTCTGTCCATTAAATAAAATGATTTTTCCCAATAAACATGTTGATTCTGTCATTGTCTTCATCCCTATTTCCCATCCCATGCCTGATCTTCTACAAAAAGATAAATTTGTACTATGCATGAGTCCCTTAATTCTATAGTCATAAATTCCAGATAATTTTTTTTATCTTTCAACTTGTATCTAGCTAGTTAAACTATCTAATATAACTAAGATGTATTATCTTACTTTCCCAAAACTTTTCCTTGCCCAATCCATGAACTCTGATTTAAATAAATCTTTAGATTAAAATTCCTGAATTGTTGTAATGAAAGAATATATTAGTTTATTAAACTCAACAATTTAAAAGTCTATATGAATTAGAAATGTGCCTCTATATGATTTTTATACAACTGCTTCCTCCCCTTGAGGATTTCTGTCATGAAGTATTTTGCTAATTATTGTGAACACTTCTCCTTTCGAGACTGAATAATTCAAATTTTAATTCCCATGGGTCACAGTTTTATACAATGATAATGTTGTGGTACTAATTCACTCATGCTACTGAATTTTTGGTAGTGTGCTTTTTTTTTTTTCTTTTTAACTGTGCTTAAACTTCCAACTTATTTTATTTATTAAATATAGATTTACTTACAGAAAATAATTTTGTAGTCTACTTGTGTGGCAATTAAAATGTTAGCCCTCTTTCTATGACAGTCCATGTTATTTATTTCCACAAACACTTGAGGTAACCTCATTACTATTTACTTGTTCACATTTATAAATGAGGATGATTGATTCCTAGTACCTTGAGAAGAAGTAAATTAGTTACTAATGTTTTCAAGTAAAAACAAAGCCAGAGACAAATTTGTGAGCAGCTGAAATGGAAGGGCATAATTTCATGAGGAATAAGAAGGCATCATAAATGCCTAAGAACCAGATTCAAGTACTTAGACAAATACCAGGCAGTGAGAAGTACAGATAGAAGCATTGCATAATTATTAAATTTGGGTAATAGGAATTGAAGTGGGTCTCAAAATATACAGAGTGCTCCTGGATTCAAACCAAGACTGACCTTGGGAAAAACAAGTTTGTAGGCTATATTTTCCCTTGTTCTCTACATATAAATGTTCTTAATTATATCTAGTTTGTGTGTGAAGTCCTCTAAACAGTGGTTCTCAACTGGGGTCAATTGTATCCTTCAGAGGACATTTGGCAATGTCTAAAGACATTTTTGATAATTGTAACTCAGGGCGGGGATGCTAGTGACATCTAGTGGGTAGAGGTCAGGGATGCGGCTAAACATCTTACAATGTCAAGATAGTCCCCACAACAAAGAATGTCTGGCTAGAAATGTCAATAGTGCCAAGGTTGAGAAAGCATGCTCTAAACTTTCTATCTACAAATATCCCTTAATATTTAAAATATTAGTCGTAAGGATAGTGAACTCTGCTTTCAGAGAAGTGCATGCCACAATAGTAAATGATTATTATGATATTTCTATTAAAAATGTAAATATCCTTCACATCCTTCATAGTGATGAGATTCAAGTCACATATGTGCCAGATAATACCACAGCACCAGTGAATATAAAGTCAGGAATATTAAAATAAGACAAAATCAAATCTTAACTCATGAGTTGTGAAAAGTAAGGGGAGTATTTTCTAGAACTTGTGGACAGTTTATACTTAAGGTCATAAATTATTGTGTATTGGTTTATAATATATGGTTTCTGAAGTTTAAAAATTTCAGTTACAATATTAACCTATTGCATTTAATTTTTGTAATTTTCATTACCTGAGAAGGTACTTGGTCATAAGGGCAAAGAGGCAAGAATGACATAACTTTGTTCACTTTTCAAGCTATTCCTATGTGTGGTACATTTCAGTTGATAAGTTACCTTATGCCTGATCAATTGAAGGTATTTCTTACTCCATTTCTTTGGTAAGTTGTTTTTTCCCTTGATATGAAATTCTACTTCAAGATAAAAAAAATTAAGCCTTGCCATGCCAAGCACAATGTTAAATGAGAATAATCCATTTCATGAAATGAGACTTGTGGACAGTTTATACATTGACCAGAATTTAGTTTATGGAATGAAGGACCCATGTACTTTAACCTTGGCTTAAGAGCAGTATTAATGAGGCCACAACAGTCTTGTCAGAGCAATTATCCTGTAAGAAAGGAATCTACAGAGAGCACAGAATAAGAAAGCGGTGGACTGATTTCTCAGCATACTGATTCTCATCCACAGTTTTCATTTGTTTATTTGGTTATTCACTTATTCATTTAGTATTTATTGTATTTCCACTTCATTCAAGACGATTAGACAGGGCACTGGTATTCATTAAGTTTCCATTCTCCTAGGGAGGCAAACAAATAATAACAACATGCTCCCCAAAACAAAACAAAACAAAATAACAGCAAATAAATGTGGATGGTAATTCCAGGTAGTAAAGAATTATAGAAAGGGGATGTTTTAAAGTTTACTCACACTGTTTTGTGGAAAATGTGTTGTAAGTGAAAGATTAACTCAAACATATGGAATATCAAAATATCAAGCCATTGTGCTCAGGGGAGAAAAAGTGTTGGCTATGACATTTCAATTATCAATATAAGTTTTTGAGTTTGTATCAGTTGAATTAGGTTTACAGATACAAGTTAACAGTAATGACAGAGTCTCCAAAGGTTGTAAAAGTGCCATAGATAAATGTGAAGGCATTTGGTCACCCTTTGGAAAAAAATAATAATTTGAGTTTGTGGGAAAATATGAGGTCAGGAAATCACCACCTTTGAAAACTTTAAAGAGAAGAACACAATAGTCTGCCCATCTAGCAGGACAAGAAAAGTCCTTTAGATAATTTTACCCTTCCTATGAAACCCAAGCACCAAAGCAGTGGCTATTTAAAATACATCTATATTATTATTACAACTTTGGTATTTTTCTGTGAACCTTAATAAATGCTTCCAGTTATTGAATTTTTACACTTACCTCAATCCTAATTAGAACTTGTTTTATCTAGCAAAATTAATTCACTTAACTTTTAATCTGGAATGTTTATTTTTCATATTTTTAAATTTTCATTAAAAAAGCTTGTGCTTTGCTTTCTATTCCTTGGTATAAAATATATTTTACTGAGAGCAGAGAGTTCTCTCATTCTCCTTTTCTGCTTTCACTGTGTTTTATTTTTTTCTTTCTTTTTCTTATCTAACAACCTAAAATATTTTTATCTAGAATTGCAATGATCTATACTTAAGAGTAACACATTTGAAATGCCAGTTCATGCTTTCATGTTCCTAGAGTATTTTCATCCTAGAGTATTGTGCTAGTTTGGATATATTATGTCTCACCAAAAGCCATATTATTTAATGCAATCTTGTCGGGGCAGACATATTAGTGTAGATTAAGTTGGGACCTTTGGATTGGGCTGTTTCCATGGAGATGTGACCCAACCAATTGTAGGTGATAGCTGTGATTAGATAATTTCCATGGAGGTGTAGCCCTGCCCATTCAGCATGGGCCTTGATTAGTTCACCTATAAAAGCTCAGACAGAAGGAGATCACTGCTAGAGCATTCTGAAGAGGAGCTGCAGCTAAGAGAGGACAAAATATCAGAAGAGCAACATTTTGGAAAATGCCATTTTTAAATGCAACCTGGGAGCAAGCGGATGCCAGCCACATGCCTTCTGAGCTAACAGAGGTTTTCTGGACACCAATGGCCATCCTTTAGTGAAGGTACCTGATTGTTAATGACTTACCTTGGACACTTTATGACCTTAAGACTGTAACTTTGCAACCAAATAAACCCCCTTTATAAAAGCCAATCCATTGCTAGTATTTTGCATTTTGGCAGCATTAGCAAACTGGAACAGATTTTGGTAACAAGAGTGGGGTAACATCTCCATGGAAACAATATAACCGAAAGGTCTCACCAACAGTTGGATGAGTCACATCTCCATGGAAACACCCAATCACAAGGTTTCACCCAATAAGATTAGATTTAAAGATCATGGCTCTTCTGGGGTCCATAACAGTTTCAAACTAGCACAGCCTCACCACCATCACCACCACCTGAAAAAAAGGCAGAAACTAATTTTATACCATCTCCATCATTTAGTTCCTAACATATGCACTTGAGGCAAATTCCAGATGCAGCACTGATCTACCTTTCCTTTCTACCCCTGAGTTACTGGCCTCTGAAATGGGCCTCTGTCAAACTATCTTTTTGTTTTCTTTTATATACAAGTAGAGAAAGAAAACACCAGAATACAACCAGAAGGGGAAGTAGGGGCAACATTGACATGGTTTGCATACATTCTGGTAGGTGTATTTCCCAAAAGTGAAGGGCTGCAAGTGGGGTGCCCTGGCATCTGTGCATGCTGGGAAACAATGCTTTGTGTCTTGCACTGATTCAGACAACCTGAGAAAAAAGTGACAGCTCAGCAAAGCTGAGATTCAGAGTTGGTTAGAAGCTGTATTTCTTGCCTTAGGCCCCCCATCTCCTGCAGTAGCATGCGAAGAGACACCCTTTGTGCAGGTGGCAGAAGATGGAACCACTGTCAGTCCACTCAAATTGTTAGTTGAATGTCATTAGTCTGGAAAAGATTTTCCTTGCTCAAGGATGAATAAATACTGTGGACATCCTGCAGAATGAGGTAAAGGCACAGCTTCTGGAAGACTGAGAATCAGTGTCTGCTTTTGGAAAATCATCTACAATAGGATCCAGAAGCAAAATTGGGGAAAATATGTGACATCTTCAATATTCTACAAAATGACATGGCCTCACTGGAAGATGAACAGAAAAGCATAAGGAAAGAAAGGGTTGATGCAAAAAGGCAACAGAATGAAAGAAAATGGAGGCAGATTAAATAAGGAAAGGTTTTGAGGAAACAAAATCCAAATTAGCAAGAGTATAGAACAGCATTAAGGTGAGGTAGGCTGAATATCCACCACCACCACCCCACCCTCTCACCAGGATGGTTTGGAGCTGTATGTACCCCAGAAAAACATGTTCTTAAATGTTATCCACTCCTGTGAGTGTGAACCCATTAAGTAGGACCTTTTGATGTGGTAACTTCAGTTAACATTTATAAGTACAAGTTAACAGTAACTACAGAGTCTGCTGAATCAGGATGGGTCTTAATCCTATTACTGAAGTCCTTTATAAGCAGAATAAAGTTCAGGAAGCAAGAGGCTGGACATTGATGGAACCCAGAAGAGAAGGGAGACACCAGAAGATGCTGCCTTGTGCCTTGCCATGTGACCAATAATCGCTGGCAGCCAGCCCCAGAACGCCAGTCTGTGTGAAGAAAGCATTGCCTTGATGACACCTTGATTTTTACTTTTTTTCAGCCTTAAACCATGAGCAAATAAATTCCATTGTTTAAGCCCAGCCCTTGGTATTTGCTTGAGCATCCCAGGATTCTAAAACATCCCCCTCCCCCAAGAAAAGATACTTTCTGTCCTAATCCCTAGAACCTGAGAATGTTACTTTATGTGGGCAAACAGGACATTGCAGATATGATTGAACTAAGGTTTTTGAGATAGGGAGATTATCTGGATGGGCCCTAAATGCAATCACAGGTGTCCTTATAAGAGGGAACAGAAGGAGATTTGATGGCAGACAGAGGAGGAGGAGGCAATGCAACTGTGCTAGCAGAATTTAGAAAGACATGGCCATGAGCCGAGGAATCCCAGCAGCGACCAGAAGCTGGATTCTCCCTGAGTCCCCAGAAGGAACATGGCCTGCCAGCATTGTGATTGTGGTCCAGTGATACTGAGGTTTGACTTCTGGCCTCCAGAACTATGAGCGAATAAATTTATGTAGTTTATGTCACCCAGTTGGTGGTAATTTGTTACAGCAGCCACAGGAAACTGATACAGAGATCTATGGAAAGTCTTATCAGTGATATGCATGAAGGAAAAACAAGAAACAGTTCTGGAAAATACAAGACAGAAAAAGAAAAACAAGAGACAAAGATAGAGTCATGGAAGATATCTGACAGCCAGCATTCAGATTCTTTGCATTAGTGATCAGTCATCTAAGCTGTGACAGAAAAATGCTTCTCGAAGTGGAGAGAGACTGGGTGTGAGTATCACAGGACTCATTTGCTACCCACTGACCAAACTCAGGGAAAAGCAGCCCATCTGGACATACCTTGTGGAAAGTATAGAACCACAAGTATAAAGGAAAATATATTTTATGGGCATCCAACAGAGAAATGAGTAACCAAAATCAAGCTGAATTTAGACTTGTTCTTTGTAACGAAGAAGCTATGTCTGCAAAGAGGCTCCTGAACCTGTCAGATTACAAACATCAGAATTCTTTTTTTTTTTTTTTTTTTTAATTCAGATACATCCCTAGGCCTCATATTACAACCACCTAGGTGTGGGGCCAGGGAATATGAAACATAAAAACTTCTTCCGATTAACAAGTTTGCAAACTGTCTACATTGTTTTAGGAGTTATGTTGCAACCCAACAATTATAAAATCAGCAGAGTTGTCTTCTGCGGAGGAAGCCAATCAGAAAGACATGCAAGGATTTGGAAAAATATACCAAGATCTTTTCTTTAAAATTTACTTAAAGATATGTTGCAAATGCTCAATAGGCCACAGATTCAGTAAAACTAGTGGAAGTTTTAATTATTATAAGTCTGATTTTGAGCAAATATAAATGTCAAAAATTGTTCTTAAAGAAGGAAATGCCTAAATCTGTTGAATGGTAATCCAGTAGACTTGATTCTTGATAATGATCGTATAACTATATGGCTTTTATTATGTGACCATGTGATACTGAAAACCTGGTGACTGACACTCCCTTTAACCAGTGAATGGGCAGATGAGTAATAAAATAATGACAAATATATATATAAATAATAGGGAGAAATAAGGAGTATGGGATTGTATTAGGGTTCTCTAGGGAAACAGAAACAAGAAGAGATATCTATAAACCCAAGATTTTATAAAAGTGTCTCAAGCAACTGTGGGTATGCACAAGTCCAAATTCCATGAAGATGGTCAATGAACGCAGGCAGTGAACTGGTAACTTCGATGAACATGTTTGATGAACCCCCCAGGAACGAACTGGCAACTTCGATGAATTCCTCAGGAAATGTTTTGCTGGTTAGCTGAAGAAGAAGTGAAGGTCCTCTATCTTTCTCCCTTAAAAGTCTTCAACTGATTGGATTAAATCAAGCTGATTGCATTCTGTCATTGTGAAAGACATACCCTTCATGGATGTAATCAGTCACAGCTGCAGCCAATTGACTGATAATTTAAGAAAACAGCCACAAATGTCCTTGCAGTATTGGTTAGGACAGTGCTTGCTTAACCAGACACCTGGGCACCATCACCTGGCCAAGTTGACACATGAACCTAACCATCACAAGTATTATAATCCTAAGACATCTTTTCAGCAATTGAAAAAAATCATTTGATTAAAGTACTTGATAGTTTACAGTTGTAATCTTTGGGCTGGTTGTTTGCTTCTCCCAGATCTTCCTTACTGGAATTTGCTTCTCCCAGATCTTTCTCACTGGTGTGCTGAGACATGTTGGTGTGCCTCAAGTGGGTACATGTGTGCTGAGATACTAATCTTCTCAGTCCTCCTGACAATCAGCTAGGGCCTTGGGTGGTCAGAGCCCCTGGACTAGTCATCTATTGCTCCAAGAAGCCTTCTCTAAGCTCCAGCTTGTCTCTCACTTATTTTCCTTTCCTATGTGTGGCATGCCTTGGGAATGTTGAGAACTTAAGTTTACCTATGCTCTATTTACATTTTTCCCTTCCTAGTAGCATTGTGATTTTTGTTTAGGTGTTTATACCTCCTTTATGTAAACTCATATGATTTAGGCTCATCTATATTCTCCATGCCACAGACTGGCCAAGGAACCAAGCCTAAACCATGTAGCACAAAGCATTAAAATGGCCACTGGAATTGATCATGAATGGAAAGTAGCTGAGTAAGGCCAATGAGACAAAAAGGTTCGATTTTTTTTGTGGTCTTCTATGAAAAAAATATTTCCTGTTCTTAAGAGAGAGCGCTACAAACAGGATTGCATCTTTTTCAGTGGTCACTGACATATGTCTATGTGAGTGCTGGGAATTATGCTGCGATGAGTTTGCTGATGGAGCAATCATCCAAAGGAGGACAGGGACAAAGTAATAGGTAACATGATCATATCCAGAGGATAACTGCTTTATCATTAAATTCATTTATTGTATAAGTCATTTTAAGTTGGGTTTTCTATTCCTTGAAGCCAAAAATAAAACATCCTAACTAATTGTTTCTAGAAAATTCTTTTGCTTCTTTTCAAAGTATATTCATTATTGAATATTGAGTGCTTTCAGGGCACTCTGCATGGTTCTGGGATTATAAAATTTTATTTGGTCTTGGTTAAGAGTGAATTTAGAGAGAAAAGAAGTAAAACTTGCATATATGAAAATGAAATGATGTTAAGTACATAGTCACATGAGTTTTGAGAAATAAATACACTCATGCAACAACCGTCCAAATCAAAATATAGAATATTGACATCAACCCTACAGTTGCCTTGTATGTTTTTGCAGTCAATTGCTCTCCCTTACCACTCCAGGCATGCACTGAAGACCAGTTTTGTTTGTTCCAGAATTTCATCTGTTGAAATGCAAATGAAATTTCAAGTAATGGAATTGTAACAGTATGCAATTTATTGTGTCTGGCTTTGTTCACTTAATATAATGTTATTGTGATTCATCCATGATTTTGTGGGTACCAAAAAGGCATTCCATTTCATTGCTGAATATTATTTCATTGAAAGGATATATCACAATTTGTCTACAAATTTTCCCATTGATGTGAAATTGGGTTGCTTCCAGCTTTTGTCTAAAGAATAAAGCTGTGGTGAACATTCGTGTATAAGACTTTACCTGCACACAACTTTTAATTTTCTTCAGAAAATATCTAGGAATGGAATTATAGGTCTATAGTAAGTATATGTTTAAATTTATAAGAAATTGGCAAATTATTTCCCAAAGTTGTTGTAGTATTATTTCAGCACCAATGTATGAGAGTTCTGTTTACTTTGTGTTCTCCCCAACCTTGATAACAGCCATACTAGTGGATATACAGTGGCAGCTCACTGGGGTTTTATTTTGCTTTTACCTAATAACTATTCATCTTCAGTGAAACGATGAAAGTAGCTATTCATATGAGTTCTTACCTTTAGAGGAAAAGCATTTTTTTTTTCATATTTTCCCTTTGGTATGAGTTTAGCTAAGGTTGTTTTTTAAATATTTGTTTGTTTGTTTGTTTGTTTTACCATAAATGTCCTTTATCAGGTTAAGGCAATTTTCTTCTATTCCCAGTTCATTGGGTTGTTTTTTTTTTGTTTGTTTGTTTTTTTAATTATTAATGGATTTTGAATTTTACCAAATGATTTTCTTGAACTCCTGGAATAAAGACTATTTTATCATGTTTCCTTATCCTTTTGATATGTTGAATTTTGATTTGCCAATATGTTGTAATGGATATACATATAATTGTCTCTTCGGGGAAATGCCTTTTCATGGGTTAGTGTTAGCATAATGCTGGTCTCCTAAAACAAGATGGGAGATTTTGTTCTACTTCTCGGTTTTCTGAAAGTTTATCTAAGACCATGATTCTTGCCTTAAGTGTTTGTTAGAAATTACCAATAAACCAATCTAAGCCTGGAGTTTTCTTTGTAAGAAGGGTTTATTATAATATAATGTACTTAAATATATAGAGATGTTGAGATTTTTTATTTCTTCTTGGATCAGTTTTGTTGAGTTGTATCTTTCCAGGGCTTTTCACATTTAATTATTAGTTACCATTTTAATGTAATAATGATCTGTAGTGATAACTTCATTCATTTCAAATATTGGTAAAATATACTTTTTTACTCTCTTTATTAGTATAGATAGAAGTTTATCAGTTTGATTATTTTTCAAAGTACTAACTTTTGGTTTTACTGATTTATTTCTTTGTTTTCTTTTTATAAATCATTATTTTTTGCTATAAACTTTTATTATTTCTGACTCTTCATTCCTTTGTGTAGAGATGAAATTTTACATTGCAGAAATTCCTTCAGCCTGAAAGAGTTTTTTGAAAACTTCTTTTAGTTCCAGTCTACTGTCCACAAATTATTTGGTCTTTGTTTCCTTAAAAAAATCTTTATTTTGTCTTCATTTTTAAATTATATTCTCACTGAGTATAAAATTCTATGTTCCCATTTCTTTCTTTCAACAGTTTTAAAATTTAATTCCATTGTCTTCCCACTAATGTAACATGACTTTTTTGTTTCTACTTTTACAATTTTTCACATTACCATTGGTTTTCAGTAACTGATTTTGATGAACCTTGATATGTTTTTTAAAAATTTACCCTACATGAAATTCTTTTGAGCTTATTGAAGAGTTTTTTTTATATTTTTCATTAAATGAATTCTAATATGTCTTCAATTATTTTTACATACTCTCTTATCTGAGGAAAATCATAAGCATAATAGGTTGCCTTTATTTTCCCATAGATCACTGAAGTCTCTCTGAGTTTCATTTTGGATGTTTTCTTTTACCATATCTTCAACTTCACCTGTCTTTCCTTCTGTAGTGTCTAATCTATTAAGATCATGCAGTGGAATTTTCATTATAGACATTTTTTCCATTCTGAAACATTCAATTTGCTTTCTTTCTATACTTCTTATTTCTCTCATTATGTTTGTGCTATTCTTAAGATTCTTGAACATATTCCTAGCAGCTGTTTTAAAATTATTGTCATTTGATCATCTTTGCCAGTTTTAAATCTCTTTGTCCCCCCCAAATATGTCCCACCACCTGTTTTTTCCCAAGTAATTTTATCAAGATAAATTCACATACCATACAATCCATTTAAAGTGTACATTCAATGTCTTCTAGTATATTCACAGAGTTGTGCATTCATCACAACAATCAATTCTAGAATGTTTTCACCCTCAAGAGGGTTCACTGTATTATACACTCCCATGTTTCATTGTATGGCTTTCCTTCTAGAGACATACATGACCCTAAATTTTCCCTTTCAACAACAATCATACCCACCCATTATTGCTATTAATTACACTCACTCTGATGTGCTATCACTATCATCCATTTCCAAACATTTAAAAATTAACCTTATTACATATTCTGCACAAATTAAGCATCAGCTACCTATTCTCTGCCCTCATTCTATCTTCTGGTGACTTATGTTCCAGATATTAACACCATGAGTTTGCTAGTTATATTTAGTTCATATTAGTGAGGTCATACAATATTTGTCCTTTTGGGTCTGACTTATTTCACTCAAAACATAATGTCCTCAAATTTCATCATGTAGTCACAAATGTCATGACTTTATTTCTTCTTACAGCTGCATAATATTCCCAGTATATATATATATATATATATGTCACATTTTTTAAATACTTTTATAGGTTGATTGACACTTGAGTTGTTTCCATCTTTTGGCAATTTGAATAATTCTGCTATAAACGTCAGTGTAAAAATGTCTATTTGCAGCCCTGCTTTCCTTCTTCTGAGTATATACCTCTTTTTATCAATTCATTTTTATAGATCTCATTTTCCTAATTCTTAGCAAGCCTAATAATTTTTGAAAGGATGCTGGATATCATGAATGTTATATTATTGAGTGTAGAGACTTTCTTATCTTTCTATAAAAATGTTGAGTTTTGTTTGTCCAGACCATTAATTTACTTGCGGATCATCAACATCTTTTTGAGAATTGTTTTTAAACATTCTTAGTTTAGGACTGGAGTAGGGCTTTTAGTCTAGGGCTGTTTTAGTCCTCTCAGGTATTTGTATTGAACATGCTTAGTGGTCAATGTGGTCTTTCCACTCCAGGTAGTCAATATCGAATATTTTTCAGTCGTGTGTAAGCTCTGATAGCTCTTCAGCTCTTCAGCAGTTATTCATCCTCCAGTTGTTCATGTGGTCAGCTTTTGGATTCTCAACATAGGCATGTGCAGCTTCATATTCAACTAAAGATTCAATGAAATTCTATGGATATATCTGAAGCTCTTTCACTGGAATTCTATAAAACTCTCCTTTCATTACTCAGCCTTGCAAATTCCAGGGACTTCACCCATCCCCACTCTATTAGTTAGGGTTCTCAAGGGAAACAGAATCAACAAGAGGTATCTGTAAATATCAGATTTATAAAAGTGTCTCATGCAACTGTGGGTATGACACATTCTGTAGGGCAGGCAGCAAACTGGCAACTCCAATGAAGATGTTCGATGAACTCCTCAGGCAGCAAACTGGCAACTTTGATGAACTCCTCAGGAGACGCTTCACTGGTCAGCCAAAGAAGAAGAAGGTCCTCTATCTGTCTCGCTTAAAAGTCTTCAACTGTTTGGATTAAATCCAGCCGATTTTATTCTGTCGTTGTAGAACACACATCCTTCATTGAGGTAATCAGTCACAGCTGCAGCCTATTGACTGATGAGTTAATAAACCTTGTGATCTAATAAACCTAGCTCTTGTTGATTCAGTTCCCCTAAGGAACCCTAACTAATACATCCATCAACAAGTACATGAATAAACAAAATGTGTTATACACACATGTTGGAATATTACTTAGCTTTGAAAAGGAATGGATTTCTGATACTTGCCACTACAGGGATGAGCCTTGAAGACATCATGTTGAGTGTCAGATACAACAGAACAGTTATTGTAATATTCTACTTCAATGAAATAGATAGAATATTCAAATGCATAGAAACAGAAAGCAGAGTCAGATTACCAGAGGTGGTAGGGAGGAAGAATGGGGAGTTAATGTGTGATGGTTGTAGGATGTCAGTTTGGGATGATGGGAAAATTCTGGTAATGGATGGTGGTGAGGGTAGCACAACATAATGAATGTGATTAACCTCAATGAATGGTATGCTTGTGAGTGGTAGAGATAGGAAAACTTACATTATATATATGCTTCTAAAATTTTTTAAAAAAAGAACTGAAAAACAGTGAAGATTAAATGCAATACATTATACTAGAATGTATCTCATAATGGAGTAGAAAAGTCCCAAAGGACATTAAAAGGATGAGTAAAAAATTGAAATATTAACTGTAAGCTTTATATCAATGTTAAAGTTCTTGAACTTGATAAGTGTACTTAAGATGGTACATAAGTGAATATCTTTTTCTTAGGGAGGGTACATGGAATTATTATGTGTCCAAGGAATATGATGAATACAACCTATTCTCAAATGTTTAGAAAACTGATAGATAATAGATACATAATAGGTAGGTGATAGATGATTGATAGACAGATGGATAGATAGATAGATAGATGAATTGACAGAATGATGGAAAGAATGGTACTGCAAATGTGGAAATTGGTGGATCTGGGTATCTAAGGGGTATGTTAGAGTTCTCTACCAGTTTTGTATGATTTCTGCAACTGTCCATTAAGTTTGAATTATTTAAAAGTAAATTTTAATTTAAAAGTATAAAAAAGACACACTGCTAGATTCTACTATTCCCATTTTTGCAATAAAGCAAAGAATGAATAATGTGTAAAGGAGAGAAAAAGAAGAGACTTGATGACAGTGGAGCATTTCAGAAAGGCTTTATTCAGGAGTAGATAAGTAGAAGAAAAGGAAGAAGGAATAACAGAAACAAAAATGCATAAGAACGTGATTTCATGGGATTTAAATAGTAAGCTTGTTTTCTCAAAGCAAGAGTTTTATAAATTGGATATATATATATAAGGTAAATTCAAGAAGGTGTATGACACTAAGATGCCAGAAAGTATTGAATGTCAGTTTAAGGAGTGTGGATTTTACTCTGTAAGCAATGAAATACTATTAAAAGATTTTTATGGCACTCCTCTGATGACTTTGTTCACCAGCTTAAGTTGGAAGCAGCTTTCATAAACATTTCTTCAGCACTGGGGCAACAAAGTGTCATCTCTGAATCTGGCTTTCACCATTGCTGGGATTTGCTATTTGCTGATTCACAAAGAATTCTGACAATAATGGTTTGAAGAGAACGGCAACTGTTTCCAAATTAGAAGCTTTATATCTCTGGGGAGCAAAGACTCTGGCATTAATTTTTACTATCAGAAAAAATTGTCAATATGGCAAAAAGGTAATATTTTGGAAATGAAATCTGTCATGATTGAGTGGATAAAATATACTATTTGTTCAAAACATTAGAAAATATGTAAACACATGGACAAAGTCTTTGTTTTGCATGGTCATAAATTAATTCTTCATATTATCATATAGGAAAAACATATTTCAGCTATTAAAGGATGAGGAGGAAGTATATTTCTGCATAGCATCTTACCTTGTCAAGGGATACAAATATATCACTTCCAGTTATGTGACAAATGTAGATGCCAGATGAGCACAGCAGTCAAAATAAAATCTATTTTATTGTGGAAGTGAATGTTGTACAGGACACTGGTTAAAATCTCAACTCTGCTACCCTCCAGGACACTTAACTTGAAATGAGAGTTTCATTACTAATTAAGATGAGCATAAAGTTTGAGAATTTCTTAGCTCTATGGGGGGTGGGGGTGTCCCAAAAATATTCCATTAAAGCTATAATTATAGCTCATAGAAGACAGACACATCTATGGGTATTTTTTGCTATAAATATATGTGTGCTTTTTCTATTATATTTTGAAGAAGTAAATCACCTAGCATGCGAAACTACCCAAGGTGTGCAGCTTTTACCACTTCTAATTTTTTCTCTTTACATCTCCAATTTGCGGTGGTTTATGCATTAAAATATTCCTTCTTAAAGCTCTCACATAAAATTTAACATTTACTTTTTAGGAGTTATTTACTGCAACTGAAATCTTGGAAAGCATCTGTATTTTTATAGAAGAAAAATAAGAAAATAAACCATCCACCTATTAAAAGTTAGCAATTATTGAATTAATCAGTGTGCTATTTTCTGTCCTTAAATGGTCAATGTGATTTCAGTGGGAATTAATTTATTTGACTGTATAAAGGATGCTTTATAAATTTATTATCTCTTTTGCAGTGGCCATTGTGTTTTGAAAACTGTCATTTACTGACCATTTTTGGCATCAGCTTGAAGAACCACAAAGCTTTTATTTGTCTTTCTAGTTGTTGCTTAAACAGCTGGAGTATCTTTTAGTGATTCCCTTTTTTCCTATGATAGCCTAGCAATGTAATCTCATTTTCTGGGCCCTATTCAAATAATCATGCTTTAGTTTCACAAAGACTAATAGTTTGGCCATAAGGATTAGAAAACTGCTGTCCTAGCACACTGCACACATGTGCGCGCGCACACACACACACACACACATACATCAAGTAATCATAGCCCTAAATTTCCCAGATGTCTACAAGCTTGCACTGCCATATGTTAACATTGACTTCAATGTCATTTGAGTTACCTTAATTTCACTCTTTTTTGAAAACGAGGTGCTTTTGGAATTAGGAATTTTAGTCAGAAATGTGGAAAACTGAAATTTTCTACAAAAGAAATATATTTATGTGCTTTTTTCTTTTTTTAGGCCCCTTCTTCAGTGAGGTCAGTGCTTTTAACCATCTCTTGTATTTAGCATAATGAGCTCTGAATTAGGCCCCTTGGTCAGATGACATCATTTCAAGTAGGTGAGATATGACTTACATTTCTAGCTCCACTAGAACTTGCTTGGTGACCTTGAACAAGCTACTTAACCTCTCAACTGACTTATTTTTATCACCTGCAAATCTAATGTAATAAGTTCGGCCTCCTTCATGATGGAACTGAAGGATAGTTAAACTAATGTCTTTGAAAATGCCTTAGGCCCCTGAGGAACCGTGCTTTGAAACTTCAATTGTATTGGATATCAGACCAGAGACCACCCTTCCAACCTTTAAATTGCATCCTTTATGTACATTTTCATGCTTCATCTTTGCTCCTCAGATTGACCTTAGTCCATTTTAACCTTAAAAGCATCTCTTAACGGTTCTTGGACCATTTAAATTACCTTTTAGCAACTTTGTAGTTTAAGATAAGTGATTTGGAAACCCAAGAGAAATAAAAGATTTTCATAAAAATATCAAGTCTGGAGACTTTTAAAAAGATTTTAAGAATTGAATTAAAAATGCATGAAGCAATTTGATAAAATTACTTGAATTTTAGAGAAATATGATACATAATAATAAACCTTTTTTACAAGGTACACTGTTGAAAACTATCACCTCAAAAAGTTTCAGTAAATGATTGAAAGTATCCTTGTTTAATCCTTGAAATCCATTTTACTTACAGAACACATTTAACTGTAGCATGATTTTCTTATATTTGCCCCACCTTTACTATAATTTCTGCTCCTATTTCTTACATTAGCACCTTTCTTACTAATCAAAGCTACTAAGAAAGTTCTGCTACCACAGTGTTATTTCTTTGCAGCTAGTTATCTTATCGTCATCTATCTGCTGACCAAAAAAAAATTTATTTTTGTGTCAGTCTAGCATCACGTGCTATGAAAATCGTGACAGGATCTACCGGAGCTCTTTCTTCTTCTCCTTTCTTTGTTGTCATTCTCCCCATTTAGGACCCAACAAACCTAACTTTTATATTTTTCCTTATGTTGGGAAGGACTTCCTCATTTATTTAATAATAGGGAAAAGCAGTGAAGACCAGCAATATTTTCCTTCCAAGTGAATTGCATGAATTGATTTTTTCAGTCACAGTGAAGATACTCAGTTGAAATAATTTATAGGCATCATTTGAAAATGGGATTAGTTTTTGTTTGTTTTATTTGTGGGGACTTGCTTTTTCTGTTCTTTTTTGTTTCAAATAACACAATCACCACAATTTGCTCTGATAATTTTTGGTCACTTCCCAGAAAATTCCCTGGGAGACCTGGAAAGAATTACTAAAGAGGGTTTGAAAATCCTATTTTGGGATATTATGATGAGTCTCAATGTATGGATATAGAAAGGTAAATTTTAAAAATTACAAGAGGCTTCAGCCTACCAGATATCTGATAGTCATGGGAAATACCAGGATTGTGAACATCAGTGTATTTCTACTGTTATCATTCAATCTGGAAGCCGTCCTCTCACCAGCATTTGTTAGTGCAGTCCAAATATCACTGTCTCTGATTGGCACAGTAGAGAATTCTGTCAAAAACATTAGGTAACTGCAGCAATGGGGAAAAAAAGTTCCCAATAATTAGCAAATTAATATGAGATTATTCAGAGCCATAGAAATAATTGATGAAACCAGTATGCCTAAAGGGTAGAGAGAAAGAATTTTCTGTGGATGATATAATACCCGGAATTAGGGAGGTGATATGTATGGAATAGAATCAGAAAATAAGGAACCAGTTAGTGTTCCAGAAACAGTCCAGAACTAGATACTATTCATCCAAAGAAATTGACAGGTTGAGTATAAACTTAACCTACATTAGATAACCCTCTGTCACCTATCTGTCTTTACCCCATACCCCTCCAATTTGTACTACTGTTAAGAGAAAGGAAACAGGGGGATGTAAAATTACATCCTAATGGTCATTTTGGGTTTCTGTGATATAGGCAAAGGAGACAATTTTATGTCAAACCTTTGGTATCTAAGTCAGACTCTTACTCTCACCAAAAAGGAGATTCACAGTGTCTTAAGAATCCATTTATAAGTTAAAGTACCTTTCACTATAAGCAAGAAAAAATGTATTTCAACCAGCTGATAAAAGAAAGTAATTTATTATAAAAGAAGGTATTGTTCCTAGCAGGAAGACAAGAGGATTATGGTTCCAGAGTTAGTTAATTCTTCAGTTAATGAAGTCATCAAGGACCTGAGTTCTTTTGGAATAAGTTCCCACTCAGTCATTCATTCAGTAACTATCTCAGACCCTGTTCCAAGCACTGAATTTTTCAGTATGCTTCATTAAGGATGGCTACAAATTCTTTGACACTCCTATTATAGAAAGGTAGGGTCTATGTCCCCCAAAACTTGAACCTTACTGATTTGCTTTGGCACAAGAGTATAGCAGAAGTGATATTTGGGACTTCTGAGAAAATGCCATAAGGATCCTTGATGCTTCCACCAAGAATTATTGGAGTGCTCACTCTCAACACAGTGTTTCTTGGAATCCAGTCTCCATGCTGTGAGAGGACCAAGCATATGGGAGGCTACATTCAGGCTATCTGCATGGAGTATGCCAATTTGGATATATTATGTCCCCCAGAAAAAGCCACAGTCTTTAATGCAATCTTGTGGGGGTACATTAATTAATCTTTTTTATTAGAGTGTGACCTCTTGATTGAATGTTTCCATGGAGATTTGACTCCACCCTTTCAGGGTAGATCTTGATTAGTTTACTGGAGAACTTTAAAGGGAGCTTTCACAGAGCAGAGAGATGAAAATATCCTGGGATATGCTAAGCCAGGACACACAGACGTTAGATGCTTGGAAGCCCAGAGACGCTGGTAATGCTTAGAGATGCTTGGAAATGCTTGGAGTTGCAGACAGAAGGACATTTGAAGATACTAAGCTTAGGATGCATGGGAGATGAAAGAGGAGCTGAAACACAACCACAGACCAACAGAAACCAGCCACGTGCCTTCCTAGGTGACAGAGGTGTTCCGGATGCCATCGGTTGTTCTACACTGAAGGTATCTTCTCGTTGATGTCTTAGTTTGGACACTTTTTATGGCCTCAGGACTGTAAATTTGTAACCAAATAACCCCACTTTATAAAAGTCTGTCTCCAGTATTTTGCATAATGGCAGAATTGGCAAACTGAAACACTGAGCTTTCAGAAAACAGTTCACAACTTCCAGCCATGCGAGTTTCCAGTTGACTCTGCTGTCATCTGTCATTTGACTACAACCATAGAAGAGACCCCTTGTGAGAACCAATAATTCAAAGCGAGGCATCTCACAGAACTATGAGAGACAACAACAAAATTTTGTTGTTTTCGTCACTACATTTTGGGACGACGTGTCATTCAATGAATAATAGAGATATAAATCTCTGCACGCATGAAGCTTATATTCTTGTTGGGGAGGCAGAAAACAAACCAACAATAGAAATATGTTAGATTAAAAAATGCTACTGAAAAAAGTAAAGCAGGCAAGGAGGAGACAGAAGGAGAGTGCTTGAGAAAGATCTATCTTTTGACCCTGACATTCCTAGAGTGTTGGCCAGTCCTCCTCAGGGTTCCAAGGTGGATAGAAAAGCACACAACTTACAACGTACAAACCCACTTCAGAGAAAAAGTATTTCATCTTGTGTTCTATTCTTAAAAACAAACAAACCAAAACAGCCCTTTCCCCCCCAAAAAAACCCTAACGTATTTCTCCTCTAAAATCTTGTGTCAGAATTGAGTCTGAACCTCCAAATCCCCAACACTAGCAATGTTTGATTTAGAACCATCAGGATAAATGGATACTAGAAGTAGGGTTTAATATTTGTTCCGCTTCGTATCATGTAAAGGTCACATTCATTTAGGGTCAGAGACTGTCTTAGAGGAAGGCTGACTTTCTGTTTAGTCTTCGGGACTAAGCTTGGTACCCAACTTAAGTGATCCCACATATTGAATAAGGATTGAATATACAGGGGGAGGCCAAAGTTTTGCAGATATTACAGTGGAGGAGTTTAGAGAAAATGGTTGTTCACTACTTATTTTCACAAATATGCATATATACATATATGCATATATACAGAAGAATTTTAACTCTTAAAGACACATGAAGGAAGCAAATATGCAGATAATTGTAATTGACACCCAGTTAATGCTTAGAAAAGTACAAATAAGTCTGAATATAAATAAATTACATAAATTACATTAGAATGAAAGATTTATGCAAAGGAATTTTTTTTGTTAAAAGATAATAGAAATTAAAATAAAAGAGAGAAGCAAAGTAAGAAGAGACAGAGCTTATTAAATAAAAACAAGATCACACTTAGGACAATGAAAGAGTAAAATTATTGCAGTTCCTTGAAAAAAATTCTGCAATGTCTCTAATTTGGAATGGCCCAGCACTTCTATATGAGTTGAAAAATAGATGTAATAAAATGCAAATGGGAAATTTCAGAATCTGAAGTAAATGGACAGTGAATATTTGAAAAATATTCAACATAAATCCTTTGTTTTGGGAATATAACATAGTTACATGAATATCAGAACTAACACAGATTAAATTTCATTGATTTTTAATCCCAAGGTGAAGTAGGGCTTTTGAGGAAAAAATTCATTGCTGTGCGTATGTTGTCACAAACATTGGGACTGGCGGTTTGATGTGCTGAGCCCTCGAGCATGGGACTTGCCCTTAGGAAGCTCATTACTACAAAAGAGAGTCTAAAGTTGTATGTAATGGTGCCTAAGAGTCTCCCCCTGAGTACCTCTTTGTTGCTCAGATGTGGCCCTTTCTCTCTCTAACTGACCCATCTCGACAGGTGAACTCGCTGCCCTCCCGCCTACGTGGGACCCAACTCCCAGGGGTGTAAATCTCCCTGGCAACGCAGAGTATGACTCCCCGGGATGAATGTGGACCCGGCATCGTGGGACTGAGAGTATCTTCTTGAGCAAAAGGGGGATGCAAAATGAGACGAAATGGTTTCAGTGGCTGAGAGATTCCAAATGGAGTCGAGAGGTCACTCTGGTGGACATTCTTATGCACTATATAGATAACACCTCTTAGGCTTTAATGTATTGGAATAGCTAGAAGTAAATACCTGAAACTACCAAACTCCAACCCAGCAGTCTGGACTCCTGAAGACAATTATATAATAATGTAGATTACAAGGGGTGACAGTGTGATTGTGAAGACCTTGTGGATCACACCCCCTTTATCTAGTGTATGGATGAGTGAAGGAATGGGGATAAAAACTAAAGGACAAATGGGGTGGGATGGGGGGATGATTTGGGTGTTTTTTTTCACTTTTATTTTTTATTCTTGTTCTGGTTCTTTTTGATGTAAGGAAAATGTTCAGAGATAGATTGTGGTGATGAACGCATAACTATGTTATCATACTGTGGACAGTGGATTGTATATCATGGATGATTGTATGGTGTGTGAATGTATTTCAATAAAACTGAATTTAATAAAAAAAAAAGCAAAGTGAAAAAAAAAATTCATTGCTGTGAAAATGTAAAAATGAACAAATATTTTTCTAAGCCACTGAAAGCAATATTAAACTACCAGAATAACAAAACTTTGATTTCCGATCGGAGCAGATTTGCCTTTCTTAATTTATATTTTATTCTAATTTATAAACAGATATATGTTGTAGAAAATTTTAATTTATATTTTTTTTATAATGACTTAGATTACCAATGTTATATAAAACATTTTAGAAGTATGACTAGTGTAAATGCCATATTCTAAATTATTTCTCAGCAATCCCTCAGTTTATACAATGTATTTTTAATAACCAATTAACTGTATCATGTAAAGTATTTGATTGTCATAACTCTGTCAGGTTAATTAATTTGTGTGGAGAAGACAGTTAAAACAGAATTAGGCAGTCTTCTTAGATTGACTTTCTTGCAGAGATAATCACTATTAGAAAGACACCCGAGTTTCTCAAATATAGATGTGCTGTTACCATATGAGTACACCATTATAACTTAACAAGGGCTTAAGAGTTCCAATCGTTATTCTCATAAAAGCTTAAAAAAAACACAGAAAACAATGAAAAATTCAGTCGTAATGTCAGAATGCTTAATTATAACTTGACATCATTGGAGAAAATGGAAAATGTACAATTATCAGGTTTATGAAATCACCTTTACAACATATGTAGCAAAAAATAAACCTCTATCTAATGTATCTTTGAAAAATACTCTTTTCTGCTTATTTTAATAATGTCATCATTTGACTTCCTAGATGTAAAATTTATGTTAATTGCTGAAATATAATTAATTGCTGAATAATTTTTCTAAAACAAGCACTATAACTTTTTTACTTCCAAATCACTGTTTTTAATGAATATGACATTTTAAAAAAACTGACAATTTTTCAATCATCAGAAATTTGCCACTTACATAGATCCCAGGAATCGAGCAATAAGAATTCCAAATAGTATTGGCTCTATCTTATTTACTATCTATGCCAAGAGTCTTGAGATGAGCTGTACAACAATTTTCCTTTGAGAGTTTTGTTGCTAGGATTTGTGCCTGACTTAATTTTTCCAATCTATTTTCTTTGCCACTTATGAAAACAATAACTTAGAAACATTTGTATATATATATCACTCTCTTGGATATTTAACTTCCATTTATATTTTCTATATCCTTAATTTATACAACCAAAAGATGGCAGTACTTCATCAATTATTCTTTTACTATAGACCTTATTCATTTTCCTGATAGTTAAAATCAGTTGAGTGCAACTTTTATATTTTAAAAGTAAAACATATTCAATAGTAGCAGCTCTCCAATAAGGATTTTAATTTTTGAGCATTAAATCATACACATTTCTTTAAAAAAAGAACAAGAAATTAAAAGGCCTGTAACAATGCCAAATGGGATGTACTATGAATGGATGTTTTAAACACTTATCTAGCACTCCTCCTGCCTTAATTTGATCAGTTGTCTGTGAATTGTACTAAAGACAGATCTTTGAAGATTTGTAAGGGTAGCTTTCTATTAAAACAATTTATTAGTGCTTTCACATGTACTAAAATAATCTGAATCTTCAGACTGTCCATTAGTTTTTAACTGCAACTCTAACAAAGGTAGTACTCAAGTATTTCTAATTAATAACTCATTAATAAAAGGAAAAAATATTTTCATTTTAATATAGCATTACCCACTGAAACTACACAGAATTTTTGAGTATAAAAAGATAATTCACTGAAATTTCTGATTTTCTTCCCTGTCTGTTGAACTAAAAGCTAGTTTTCTCTGACAGTATTTATCCTTGTCCTATCTCTTGCTCATTCCTAACAAAACTGCCACTATAATCCATTTTAATATTTTAATTTAATACTTTTTGGAAGTATATTAATCACAAATAATAATTTCAACTCTCCATAATTTATACATGATTTTATTTTTGATGCTCTAATTCTTCCTCATTTAAGAACTTTGTGCCAGTATTTATTGTTACATTATTTAGTAAAAGGGTGAAACTCTAAATATTGTGGGCATTTTCCAAGATACTTACTTTCTGTTCCTCTAATGTTTGGAATAAAATATGTCACATAAAGATCTCAGTTAAGACTCAGTTTTCCAGAATCGGCTTGAGCTAGGAGGAAGCAGAACTCATCTTATTTATTTGATTTTCTTTATAAAAAATAAGGGACCTTTTGTTTAATTAAGTATGAGGAATTTCAGGAGAACAGTAAGACAGGATCTTGGTGGTTCTTTGCAGTGGTGTACAATTCTTTCCTTCATTTACCAGCTTCTTCCCTAAAGTCATAGAATTGCCTTTCATCAAGAAGCTATGATGAAGACTGGTGAAACATGTTGGCAAAAAATGCACTACATAACAAAATCCCCAGCTTAGGTGACAAATGACAAAGATGAGGGTCTTAGGGGGACAGTCCTGTCGCAAACAGGAACAGGTTCAGGTTTTGTGGACTTGGAGACCTATACAATCTGAGAAGCCCTCATTATGGGGAATAATTCAACATTTTGAATGTAAGAGTTGCTTCAATTACTCCCAGAGCCTTTAAATGGTTCTGGAAAGGTGAGGGAACATAAGTTTAAAGCTTCTTTATTTCTCAGTTAACACTGCCTGGAATGGGACTACTTGAAACAGTGGTAGGTTTAGGATGTGAGACACACACACATGCACACACACACACGAGAAGAGAAAAGAAAAAAATGAAAAGAAAAGGAACAAAAAGAAAAAGATGATATTATAGTGAATAAGTGAGTAACTGGCCCAGAGTTGAAACCAGAATTCACAATTCACAGAACTAAACTCAGAGCCCAGAATCCAATGCAGATCTCAGAGGAAAGCTGAAAAATGGTGTGAGATAAAAAGTTAGAAATATTCATCATAAATAACCAGTATTTTCTCCCTTCTGCCCATTCTTTTCAGTACCGTACCAGCCAGTGACTATATCCTACAGTTGAGGTTAGTTCACAAAAGACGTGTGAACTGATTAACAGTTGTAAAGGAGATAACCTGAAGGAAAAACTATGGATATATAATTATGTATGGATATATATATATATATATTCATACATTATATATATTATGTATTATCCATACATAATTATCCATACATAATATCCATACATAATATTATGTATTTTCATATACCATATACCATATATATATATATGTAGTAGTAGTTCTAGTTTGAATCTATTGTGTACCCCACAAAAGTCATGTTCTTCTAATCCAATCTTGCAGGGCAGACCTATTTTGGGTGGAATCTTTTGATTAGGTTGTTTCCATGGAGGTGTGACCCTCCCCATTCAAGTGGGTCTTAATTAGTTTACTGGCATCTTCTATGAGAGGATAAAAGACAGATTTGTTTTGGAGAGAGCTGAGAGAGAAGGCATCCAGAGACATTTTGGAGTTGAAACCAGAACCAGAAGAGAAGCTAAGACATGAAATCCAGAGTTTGCCCCAGAGAAATGAAGAGATGACCCCAAGATGCTTAGAGAGAAGCTCCCTGGGAGAAAGAAGCAAAGATGCACAGGAGCTGAAAGAGAACAGCTAAGACAGAAGCCTGGAGACATTTTGGAGAAAGCAATGGATACAAGAAACCAACCAAAGGAGAGGCCCAGCAGACTGCAGCCACGTGCCTTCCAATGTGACAGAGAAACCCCAGATGCCATTGGCCTTTCTTCAGAGAAGGTATCATCCTATTTTCACGACTTTAGAACTGTAAATTTGTGAACTCATAAACCCCCATTGTAAACATCAATCCATTTCTGGTATTTTGCATCTGGCAGCTATAGCAAACCAGAACAGTGGTAAATATATACTGAATAATATTCTTTTGTCAATCATCCCATATCAAAGATCACAGGAAGAGCAGCTTTCTGTTTTCTCTCCTGTCCTTCCTCCTTAAATTGAATCACAGGAGGAGACCCTTGTAACAGTGACAGAGTGAGCATTCAAGGTTTTGCCATTTTGTCAGAGAGGCATTGGAATTGCATGGGTGGAGGATGAGAAAAGAAAGAAAAGCAATCTGCAGTTGTTAGTGAACGTGGGACACCTGAAACAGCAAAAATGTGTCCTTTAAACAACCAAGAGCTCCTTAGACAGATTTCTCCTCTAGGGAAAAGAAAATGAGGTCATTATGGAAAATAATAATATATTTGATTTTTTAGAAAATTAGCAAAATGTGACTCAAAGAGTTTATATAACTTTGAAAAGTGAGATAACTGCATAAGTAACTGAAAAGGTATTTGACAGGTAAGTTCTCTGACTATGCTTCCCAAACCTGACTCTGCTTTGTCTCCCTCAAAATGACAACCAACATTAAAGCAATACCTTACATTTCTAAATATCTTTTCACATATATGATTCTGTTGATATAATAGGTAAACGTAATCTAATCCAGTAAGGACATCAGGCTTTGTTTTAGCCATTTATTAGTGTTTCCTTTCCATTACAGAAAATTGGGAGTGACCTTACTTTATGAAAGTGTTTGAAGACACTGTATGTTGGTGATGGATCATGGGTCTTTAAAAGGGGGTACTCATATAGTTTTCCCAAGGGTCCCTGCACATAGATAGTTTTAGTGGAATCAATTTCCAGATTCTTAACTTTCATATATGCTGTTTCCTAAAGTCTATATATCTAAGTATGCACTCCTAAGAAGAAAATGCCTACTTCTTGCCTATCTTCCTCTTTCTCAAATTGATCTTTTCAACTTTGCAAAAGTTGATATATAATGTACACCCATTCTAAATCTTAAGTCTAAAACATTGATGGGGACATAATGTCTCTGGGTCATCAAACAAAGGATAATTTGGAAATAATGTCTAGATAACAAATGCTTTATGAGTCATATGGTTTCTAAACACCTATTCTTAATAAATCAAGGAGGGCTTAAGTCGGTCATTAGCTGACAGATTTTTAAGACAATTTTTGGTAATGAATTTTTCTATAATATTTGCTTTACACTCAAAAGAGTATAAAGAATTGGATGAAAAGAAAATGACAAAATTTTCCATTATTTTCTTATTTTCACAGTTGGGCATTTACAACTCTAAAAAATGGAAAAATAGGCATGAAAAAAGGTGCTAAGTTCAGCCTCATTCTAGCAATAAGTAATATTCATCCACAGATATAGGAAATCAAACATTAAGAGACATTAAGACGTTAAGACATTAAGACATTAAGAGAAGCAATTCCAAAAAGTTTGATATTTTTAAAAGTAACTATTTGTTGAATCTGTTAGTTATGCTGCTTTGATCAATTATAAATTAATAACAATTACATGTATAAGATTATTTTTTAAACTAAGATTCTTATGATCACAAAATGTTTAAAATAATATGCATTTATGTGTATGTATTTTGAAGAGAAAAATGATATTGTGATAAATATCTTTCAGGCATATATTATATTATACAATTCTGTTGGAGAAATTTAATAGAAATATATTTAAAGTTATAAGGGAAATTTTAAATTTCAAATTAAAATATATGGATAGGACATATAATTATACATAATTCATTTGGAAGATATAGGTACCAAAATTTTAGAGTTCACTGGTTCTTACTACCAGTATTGAGGCAAGGGGAAAAGACATGGTCCCATGTTTATAATGTCTAGTATATTGATACCTGACAAAGCACTTCAAAATGTATGTGAAAATAGCATGTTTAGAAAACTTGTTGGCTTTATCATTCATTCATTCAGTGCTGTCAAGAGAAATCTTGACATCTAGCAATTTATATTTTTATAGAACATCACGTCCACTCATATTTTTATGACATGTTGAAACTCCTTCCCACCCTTTGCTCTTCTCATAAAGGTACTTTGAGAACATGTAATAAATGTGATTTAACTTCCACTAATCAGAGACTTGGGAAGATATTTATGGAAATGAGTGATAAAATAAATTGTCAAAATTGCCTGGAATTTTTCTATGTAGTTCATTTTAAAAAATTATTTCAGCTTGAGCATGGAATTGTATGTTTCAGTGTAATTGTCCACAACATTTATTAGAACTGTTTTTATACTTTCCTTCATCCCCACTACCCCCTTGCAAATGGCTTTCAGGTCACATCAAACTTTCCCTGATTATAGACACAGTCAAACAGGGATGTCAGGGACCAGGGCTATTGTCAAAATGAGGTGAGTTGCCGAAACACGTCACCTTTTGTGTGTGGCTGTCAAAGAAAATTGCACTTGAAAGAAGGACAAGTTCATGGTATTTTCCACAGACCCTTTAGAAAATGTGATTTTCCTTTTAATGTTTTTCACCAAAGAGGGGACAGGTCTTGTACCGCTTCCAGGGTCCTAATGTTAGCTAGACGCTGGCCAAAATTCCACTGGTCTTGAAGTGGACTGTGTTTAGAAACCACAGATTTGATGGAAGGGCAGATTTTAGAAGTACACATGTAATCACAAATCTTGTCTGAGAATTTTATTTTGTCATGGTAAAATACAATATCTTTCCTTAGCATTCAAGGAGTGAAGGCTTTGAATGTACATGTTCCTGCCTAACATAGCCCTCTCAAATTTTCATATTCTTCCCCTTGCTTTCTTCACTGGACTTATCTATTTTCTCTCATGTCCTTGCCATATTCACTCATGCTGCTGGACCTTCAAGCATACAGCTTCCTCGGTCTGAAATATTCCAAACTGACTGTCTAATTCCTATTCTTCCTTCATGTCTTAACTTCAGTGTCATTTCTTCAGGAAGCCTTCTCTTAATCTAGGTTTATTTGCATTTGTTTTAGGATCCCAAAACCTTTTAATGACAGGGTGTGGGGATGAGAACTTGGCAACTAATATTTATTGGGCACTGACTATGTCAGGCACTTATTAGCTTTTTTTGTCTTTGCAACAACCCCATGAGGTAGATACTACTGTATTATTATCGCCATTTTGAAACTGAGATTTAGATTCTAGATGTAGTAACTTGTCCAAATTGATACAGCTAATACATTTCAGGTATCTATATCTTTAATGTAATTCTTTCTTTTTAATCCTTTGTCTGCATGAGAGCAATGAAAAATGTCTGTTTTCCTCATCTTTGTGTACAACTCTAGGGCCTGACACAGTAGATATTTAATAAATATTTTGGATGATTGAATTAACAGATAAATGATGATGATGCAGTTTTCTAAGTGTGTTATAAAGAGTGCCTTCCACACGAAACCTTGCATGAGATTCACTATAGGTATCTTTGGTTGAGTATGAATAAAAGAAAAGTTTTCACTTACTTGGAGAAGCTTTTTTTGTGCTCAATTCTCAGACAGTAGTGAGAGTGTGGTATTAAAATGTATGCAGGCATATAGTAGTGCAAAATAGGTCCTTATACCATTGTCTGTGGGTCCAATTATCTGCATAGCTTTATTGACATTCCTACTTCAGAATTTTGCAAAATGTAAGCAAACAAAACAAAGCAAATAAACAAAAAAACAAGCTTGAAAAAATAATTTTTAAAGAGTATCCTGTGATATCAATAAAACAGGTAACCATACTAGGTTTTTGTTAGATAACTAACTATTTTTTTTTTCTAATTGAATTTTTTGGCACTTAAGAAATAAATCAGATAATATAACCATATTATACTGATCACAGGCATTCTAGAGAAAACAGAAAATAAAGACAAACAGAGAAATAGAGAGTGATGACAGTCCAATGCAATCATATAATCACAGCTGAAATTTGGCTGTTTTTCTTTACCTGTTTACCTAATGCACAGACTGAATTACCACAAAAACTGAATTTTAATCAGTATATATATATATTTTTGATTGGGAGCCTGGGCAACCTGAAATCATTTCAAAATTGTATGCCTGTGGATTTTTTAGCATTGATGGTCTTTGTGTTTAGTCAGCACCAAAGGTCAATCTATCTAGAAAACAATAGATTTCTAGGCTTGTTTTGTGCTTAGTGTTTAAAGGAAAGAAAAAAATATTTTGTTTTTTTCACAATTTTCTAAACAATGCTATTTGCATTATATTTTATCTACTGTTGCTCCCTGGGTTAGATTCTAATAGTCCATTAGATTCCCTTTCTTCATATTTGAAATTAATTAATCATGAGGGTCTTTTACTTTATTACTACTACTGTTATAGGTCCCTTGATACTTTGTAGACATACGGTTTAAAAGTATATTACAGTATTTTAATTTGTTAGTTTATTTATTTTTCATTTTGTTTCTAGAAATTGTAAATAGTATGGTTTCTTTTTATTTTTTAAAGCAGTTTTATTGAGATATATTCACATACCATACAATCCATCCAAAGTGTACAATCAATGGCTTTTAGTATATTCAGAGTTGTGCATTTATCATCACACTCAATTTTAGAACATTTTCATTACTTTAAAAAGTAAAAAAAAAAATCTCTTAGAAATCACCTCTGAATCCCTCTATCCTTCCCCAGCCCTATGTAACCACTAATAAATTTCTGTCTCTTTAGGTTTATGTATATTTACATTTTATATAAATGGAATAATACAATATATAATACTTTGTATCTGGTTTCTTTCATTTAGCAAAATGTTTTTTTTCATTATTGTTATTATTGTAATTAGAGAACTTGTAGGTTTACAGAAAAAGTCATGTAAAAAAATACAGCATTCCCATGTACTCCCACTTTGTTGACATTAGTGTGGGTACCTTTGTTACAACTGATGAAAGAATATTAAAATAATACTATTAACTGTAGTTCACAATTTACATTGTGTATATTTTTCCCATATACCACCCTTTTATTAATGCCTTATATTAGTGTCATACATTTGTTATAATTAATGAAAGAACATTCTTATGCTATTAACCCCAGGCTGTCGTCCACAACAGGGTTCACTGTATTTTACAGTCCCTTGTTTTATCTTCTTTTGTTCTGTTAACATACAAGACCCAAAACTTCCCCTTTCAACCACATTTACATACATAATTCAGCACTGTTAATTACACTCACAATAATGTGCTACCATCATCACCACCATCCATTTCCAAGCCTTTATAATCAACCTAAATAGAAATTCTGTACAATATGGGGGTAGAGAATGGGGAGCTGATACTTATTTTTTAAGGTCTGTTATAATATAGCAGCTTGATGGTGAAGTGTGTCTAATAAGTTTATGTTTTGCAAAAGAGCATTTTACATATATTTCAGCTGAACATTGGTTTCTTAAAATGCTGAATTTAGTTAATTCTGAACCATTTTTTTTCCCGTTTTGCCAGAGTCCAAATTAAGTCTAAACTTCTCTAAACATGTCAGCCTACAATCAGAGTTAACTTTCTACCACATGGCAACAAACACTGATTTTTAAGCAATTCAGGAAGGCATTTAGAGACCTCTGGAAATAAGAGAGCTTCTCTGTCAAATGCACGTAAGCAATCTATTGCTAAGTGAACTGTAAGGCAGTTCTAGATAAGCGCTCAAGGATCTAATGCTTTATGTGATTTGTTTTATAGACCCAGAGTATTTGGCCATACTACCAGGTTCTCAAATAGTTACTGTCTTCTACATCTGATTTATCTATGGGAGAAATTAATAATGTTTTAAATCCCCTATTTTTTAATAAACCAAAAATCAAAGCCTGCATAGTATGACATGCATATTAGAGTGCATGGCAATGGATTAACATTGATACAAATAGTAACTTTTTGAATGTTCACAGCATCATGCTCGGGGAAGCATGGGTGTTATGATTATTTTTTCTCTGTTATTTCTTTCAAGGAACTAGTATTAGAGAGAAAGAAAGATGAGATGGAACTTAAGTAAGGAAATTCAAGAAAAACATAAATATGGACAAGAAAGTTATGCTTTTTGGGGGTTTATTTGTTTAAGCAATGCTCTCCACTTTGTGACGAAGGAGTAGCAGGAAGGTTGTAGATGATTTTTGAATAGGAAAAGATCTATCCATCTATTCAAATTAAGGGGTATATTGTCAGATTCTTTACATATAATAGATGTAAGGCAAAAAATGTAAGTGCTACTTCCTTTCAATCAGGTGAGATTGAAGGCAACACTTTGATTTTTGGGGATAATGTACTTAGATCAACTTGCCACTTACTATTGATTAAAGATCCAAGACTTCTTGAAGTTATACATTAACTTACAAATATCTGTCCATTAGTGATGAAAGCAACTGTGCAACAGATAACCCGAGGATTATTACTCTGTAAGACATAACCAGTTTTGTACCTGACCTAGCAACTTTATCCTAAAGTTCCCTTAATTAATTGCTCTTCCTGATATCTTTCAAATGCTCTTTGAAGTGGTCATAGTATCTCACTGGTTACTTTAGTGATTAATGAATTAAATATAATCTTTTATATTGTTTGAGAATCATGTTATTAACCTTTTGAAAATCATGATCTATATCTTTCTGTCATCTGCCTATCTATCTATCTAACTATCTATCTATCTATCTATCATCTATCTATCTCTTTCCAGCCAGAGAGAATAGGATGGAATGTGAGAAGCAAATGGTAAATAGTTGAACAATTGCTAGCAGAACAAAACATGGTTAAGATGTCTGGAACAGACGATGAAAATAAAATTGAAAAAATCACTCTGGCATAAAACAGAGATCTTTATGATTGCTGATGTGTTGTTCTTTCATATTTTTAATTTCTTGAACTTTGTATATTAATATAGCTTCTTTGGTTTTATTTGAAAAAACTACAAATACATAAAATACAATGAATAATATAAAAACAATGCACCAACTACCCCAAATTTTTTTAAGAGAAAGAGACAGGATATTGGAGATAAATTTGAAATCCCAATTCCCTTCCTTTCTTTAGAGAAACAACCAATATAAATCCTGAAATTCCAAGTTTTGATAATTTTGCAATGTGTTTGCTTATCCATAAGCAATAGATGTTTCTTTGTACATGTTTTTTGTCATGTGTTATTTTATTATACTTACAATTTTCAAATGTTTTTCTTTCAAAAAGGTCTATCCATCTTGCTATTTATAGATTTAGTTCTTTTGGTTTATTTGCTACACTATATCAATTGCCTAAATAGGCAACCATTTATTTATCTGATTTATTCTTAATAGCCAATATTTCAGTTTGCACATAAGAGGGCACAGACATCTTATCTATGCCTTCTCTATGCCTGTGTGCAAATATTTCTCTAGGGTATATGTCTTGATGCCTAACTCTATAGAAATGGCATTGCAATTTATCAACTTTGGTAGATAGTGCCAAATTGCTTTCAAAAGTTGGATGAATCTTTACTCTAATGAGCATTGTAAGAACATTGCTGATTCTCCACACCTCTACAAGCCAACATTTGGTATTGTCAGAGCCTATCTTGTTAATTGTTGCTAATTCTCTATTAAATGAAAAACTCTTAATAGTGAGCTTTAATTTGTCAAGTTTGAAGTATGAAAAAGTTATCATTTAGTGCAAACTACCCTATCTGTGCCACATCAATTAAATTATTTCCTAACCTGCAGTTATAAATAATATATTCTATATATCCATATAATAGTAATTTAGATAAATATGTGAATATATTTTATAGTTGTGTTAGGGATATATATTATTTTCCCCATCTTTGTCTAATGTAAACAAGTTCTATCTTTTTAATAATTTTTTATATCTTGTGTAGGGATCTTCCATTCTTGTTTCATTAATTTACAAATTTATTTGAGAATAATGGGCATGCATTTTCCAATTTGTCTAGTTATACAAAAAATAATCTCTGGCATTTTGATTAGAATGACATTGAATTTATTGACAATGATGTCTTTTAAATATTGAGTCTCCCCCTCCCTGAGCATGTTACAATTCTCCATTTATTCACATCTTATATTTCCTTCAGTACAATTTTCCAAATGATATTGCTAAATTTATATTTAAATAACATATTGTGGAAATTGTAATCATATCTTTTGCATATATTGTGTTTTTACTGCTCTTATACTGAAATGCTAGTGCTTTTGTTATGATTTTTTCATTCACTCAACCATGTGCAAATGTATATTGTTAACGGTTGCTGATAGAGTCTCTATATACACACAACTGTATTTTCTAGAGTCTATATATACACACAATTGTATTTTCAACAAATAACAATGCTTTTTATTTTCTTTGTTTCCAATCCTTATAATTGTTTTCTCATTTTTTATGTTCTCATTCTACAGGCTAAGACTTTCAGGATAATGTTGTATAGTAAGTAAATTAAAATTACTGATATATTGGAAATTCTTTTTTGAAACTTAAGTTTTGTTTTTCTTCTTTTTAACCTATCAGTTATTTACTTCTAATATTTTATTATCTCCTGAATTCAGTGGAATTAATTGAATTTCTAAAGTAGCATTTTATTTTCTCTCTGGTTGGAACATTGGATATTTAATTTATATTTTAAATGATTCATTTTTTTTGAATCTGCAGATTTTATTGAGATATATTCACATACCATATGTTCCATCCAAAGTATATAATCAGTGTCTCACAGTATTATCACTAGTTGTGCAATCATTGTCACACTCAATTTTAGACCATTTTCATTGACCCAAAAAGAAAAATATGAGATAGACACACACACACAAAAAAAACCCAAACACCTCTTATCCCTTATTCCCCCATATTATTGACTCCTAGTATTATTGTAGTACACCTGTTACTGTTGGTAAAATAATATTAAGCTATTACCCTTAACTATAGTCTGTAGCTTGCAAATAGATAATTTTTCCTTATACACCACTCTGTTATTAACTCTTTGTACACGTCATACATTTGTACTAGTTCATGCAAGAACTTATTTATATTTGTAGTGTTAATCGGTGACATACATGGCTCTAAACAACCCCTTTCAACCAAATTCACCAACAATACAGCAATATTACTTATAATCCCAATAATGAGCTATCCTCACCTCGATCCATTTCCAAATATTTAAGTTCAACCTTGTTAAAAATTCTGTATGTATTAGATAACTGCTCTCAATTTTCTAGCTTGTATCTATCTCTAGGTACCCTACAGTCTGTTTTAAGACTGTGAGTTTGCATATTCTAGTTAGTTCATATTAGTGAAATCATACACTCTCTCTCCTTTTGTGTCTGACTTATTTCACTCAGCATTATGTCTTCAAGGTTCATTCATGTTGTCACATGCTTCAGAACCTTGTTCCTTCTTACTGCTGCCTAAAATTCCATCATATGTATATACCACATTTTGTTTATCCACTTATCTGTTGATGGGCACCTGGGTTGTTTCCATCTTTTGGTCATTGTGAATAATGCTGCTATGAATAGCAAATGTCTGTTCATGTCCCTGCTTTCAGATCTTCTGGGTATATACCAAGTAGTGGAAATACCGGGTCATGGGCAACTCAATATTTAGTTTTCTGAGGAACTGCCAAACAGTCTTACACAGCAGCTGTACCATTTTACATTCCCACCAGCAGTAAATAAGTGTCCGTATTTCTCCACAACCTCTCCAACACCTGTAGTCTTCTGTTTTTTAATATGAACTTAACAATTAACAAACATGAGTCTAATCAATGTCTCTCTTATTCTGCTAATAAACAAATTACCTGAACTACTGTACTCTCAAATCTTCACTACATTAATTTGGTCTTGTTTTCTATGCCAACTTAATGAATATCTATCTCTTACTTTTTATGGTAAATGATGATTTAGATTCCCCAATAGGTTTACAGATTTCTTCATTTACTATCATTTCTGGCATTAACTTTAATCTGAGTTTGATTTCCTTATTGATAAAATAGACATTTTAGATTCTTTTTCTTTCCAACAAATTTATTTTACTATCAAACTATCTCACATTTATTGGACAAAACTATTTGGATTTCCCTTACTCTTAAATTATATACATATATATACACACACACACACACACACACATATGTATATATTAAATTATATACACATATATACATATCCATATATGTCTGTATATATATATATACTTTATACATATTCAATTCACAAATATTTATTGAGCATTCTTGTATACATCAGATACTATTCTAGGTACTAAGGTTATTACATTGAACCAAGAGATAAAATGGCCTTCAAAGAGCTTACAATCTATTAAGAGGAGGCAGTTTACAAAAAAAATCAAATAAAATAAAATAAGTGCAGTATCTAGTGCATCTGATGTTTATCAGGAGAAATAATAAATAGGGGTGCAGTCTTTGGTTTTTACAGGAGTGAAATGATGTCAGTAGATGGTTTTGATCAGTGGAATGAAATTATCTATTTCATTCAAAACTGTGGTTTCAGTTTACACATTTATAGTGGGTGCACCATGAGAAACATATAAGGGCATATGAACAGTAGATATATAGTGTTATAATTCTGTGGCTAAAAGAGTGCTCAGGGTTGGATCAGGGATGGAAAGTACCTGTTATATAGAAAGTGGTACCCACAAAAGCTCTTAATAGATTGAAAGCTCTTTGGAGGCCATTTTATCTGTTGGTTCAATGTAATAACCTTAGTACCTAGAATAGTATCTGATTATACAAGAATGCTCAATAAATATTTGTCAATTGAATATGTATTAAGTATATATAAAAACTCCCAGTGTGTGTGTTTGAAGATAGAGGAATGGAGGACATTGTACAATATCCAGGGAAATATGAAGGGGTCAGGAAGGAGGTTTACACATTTCCCTAATGATTCCCTTGTTATTGTCTTAGTTATCTTTCTCTCTAATCAGTCAAGTTTCCTCCCTTCCTCCCTCCCTCCCTCCCTTCCTTCCTTCCTTCTTCACTCCTTCACTTCCATGCTCTAAACTTACTCATTCCTAAGACTTTTGCAACATGCTTTCTGCTTTCCCCATAACTATGAGCCTGCTGCTGTCACAATTAGCCAATTACTGTTAATGGCTCCATGTTCTGGTTCTCACTTGACCTCCTTCATTACTTTTCATATTATTAGGTTCTTAATAAAATTGACCATTTTAAAACTCAGTCCTATATGTTATTTTTCACCTTCATTCCAGGACATTATCCTTTGGCTTGTTTACAACTGTGACTTTGCATAGTATTTCTCAACTTCCTTCATAGCTCTTTCTCTAATGCCCATTCACAAGATTATATTTTATTTACCTACATAAATAGATAAACAACAATCACTCAGTTTTTCAAATCAGAAACATGGAATTCATCTAAATCTTCTTTCTTCCATATTTCCCATATTTAATACATGACCAGTTTCATTGTATTCTTTCTTTTAAGTAATACCTGTCTTCGTTTCCACGCTGCTAAAACAAATACCATACAATGGGTTAGTTCAACAACAGTAATATTGACTCACAATTTCAGAGGTTAAAGAAGGCTTGCTTCCTCCTGGGGCCTGTAGCATTCTAGACAGCTGTGATCTTTGGGGTTTCTTGGCTTGCCCATCTCACGTTGATGTCCTCTCCTTTCTTTTCAAGTTCTGTTGATTTCCAGCTTCTTGCTCTGCCAGATGGCTTTCTCTCTTCATAAAGCCTCTAATAATAGAATCAAGGCCCAGCTTCCTTAGTTGGGCCACACCTTAACTAAAAATAATGACTTCAGAGGTTCTTATTACAATGAGTTCTAATCAACCAGCAGGAATGGATTAAGATTAGAACAACCTAAGATTAGAACAAACCCTCCCTCCAGCCACCCCCTCCCCAACAACCCAACACACACACCCCTGTAAGTAATTCGATTTACTAGGATACTTAAATCCTTTCTTTCTCTCATTTCCTACTCTAATACACATTTGTTTAGAGTAGAAGTTCTGGCAGCTTCTATTATGGAAAAATAATTATTTGATTGTAAATAAACTGTTATATGGAAAATGAACTTCTTGATTTAAAATAAAAGGAGTCAAGATTTGGAAGTGCATTAAGCCAACAGAAATATTTGTTGATTGCAGGACATTTCTGAATACTTTGTGAATTTCCGAAAGTGTCATAAAATGTGGAACCTCCTTCTTACTGAGAATCTTATAGGTAAAATACTTTGCTAAGCACACTCTGTGAAACTTGAAATACCAGAACTTATTGCAATAGTTTGGAATTTGCTCTCACTGACTTCAGACTGGTTTCCTCCAAAACATCTGAAATTTTGAATCCAATTTGTAAATCTGATTATTTATTTCTGGTATTTAAACCACTAAAATAGCTCTTTATTGCTTTTAGGAAAAATCTGAACACTTTATATGATTTGGACTTTGTCTGCTTATCTGTTTTCATTTCCACTATTCTTTCTTAAATATGCTTACTTTCAGGCATGAACAAATTGAGATTCCTTAACTTGGTATGCTTCTCTTACATATCCCTGATTTTCATGTCTTTTTTCCTCTTTCTGAAATGACTTTCCCTCTCCCTCCCTGTTGGCTAATATCTACTCATAGTTGCATATCCAGTCTTTTTGGTAATATTTCTAAGCACCCTCCTTCCACCTCCAGAATAGCTGGTTCTCTTCTGTTGGAATCTATAACTACTAAGCATGCACTATAACCCCACCATTACTTGTATAATAGAATCTCATAATACTTTACTAAATGTTTAATTAATTTCCTAACACAATGCCTAGCATATGAATGAATGAATAGAGTGAATAAAATAAATAATAAGTTCATAATTTTATGCGTTCACTTAAAATTTTAAGTGAACATGTTCTGCAATGAACTTAATAACTGCTCTTTTTTCGTGAATAATAATACGTCCTGTTAATATTTTCTTGGCTGGTTTCCAATTCCATTGACTTTTCTTTTGGTAGAATTAGACTTGGAATAATATAGATGGAAGATATTTAGTATATAAATTTGCTCCAATTTTCACTCACCAGGTGATTTGCACTAAATAGTTCTATATTAGCTTCAGTTTATAGTATTATTTTGGTTTCCTTTCCTATTAAGCACTATTATTAATCTGAGGAACAAAAGGTAATGATCCAGCATTTACTTCTATTAAAAGTTGACATGTTTTCATTTCATTATGATTATATTATATATTATTGCACATGTCACAATTATCTTGCAGAAGCAGATGGTGGATTTTAAAATTGTTGCTTGAACAAGCTGATTAACTGATTGTGATTTACTTTAAAGTATTATAACTGAAAATTATTTTATAATACATATTTATGCTTCATTATTTAATGCAAATAAAAATAAAAATATGAATGTGACAATGACATGTATTTGTATAAAATACCTAATGTAATAATATAAGTTGAAAAAACAGGGCTTAAATTTAGTTGTCTAAATTTCCATTCATATGCATGTCCCTAAAGAAACTAAATATCCAAGCAGACAGCAGTAGAACTTGGATAATCTAATCTGAGAAACAGATAGATTAATTTTAAAAAGAGAAAAAATTAACTTTGTTGAGTATATTATTGGCTACCTGCCATTTTTAAATGGCCCCCAATAATGGTTTTGTGGAAACTCAAAGTAGTGTGCATTAAATCAAATGCATTTAAATCCCCAAGATGTCATCCTAGTTTAATAACACAGATCAAACTAATATAATACTATACATATTGTAATAATAAAAATTCAGTAATCATGAGTTGTGTCACAGGTGTATTTGTGGTGTTAGCATTTGACCAATCCATTAAAAGAAAATGGTTCATGGTGAATAGATGAACGAACTGTGGTAAACTGTTGTAAAGGGCTACTGTTCAGCAATAAAGTAGAAAGAACTACTGATAGACCCAACAACATAGATAAATCTCAAATGTTTCATGCTCAGTGAAGGACAACAACTAAGTGAAGACTACATATTAAATGAGTATATTTATATGACATTTCAGAAAAGGAAAAAGTGTAAGTATGAAAAACAGATCAGTAATTTCTAGGGACGGGGGTAGAGTGAAGTATAGACTACAAAGGGTAGCACAAGGGCACTTGGGAGCTTATAAAACTGTTCTTTATCTTGATTGTGGTAGTATTTACATGATATCACCACACATGTCCAAACAAAATTTTTCATCAAAGAGAATAAATATTACTGCATGCAAATAAAAATATGAATTAAAATATGATACTGTCCCTTTACATATATTTGTTACATTCATCTACATTGTTGCTAGTCATATACTTCTTCAAATTTTCTTTATGCTTTAATTTCTAGACCAATTTTTTTAATATTCATTTTATTGAGATATATTCACATACCCTGCAGTCATACAAAACAAATCGTACATTCAATTGTTCACAGTACCATTAAATAGTTGTACATTCATCACCAAAATCAATCCCTGACACCCTCATTAAGACACACAAAAATAACCAGAATAATAATTAAAGTGAAAAAGAGCAACTAAAGTAAAAAAGAACACTGGGCGCCCTTGTCTGTTTGTTTGTTTGTTTCCTTCCCCCACCTTTCCACTCATCCATCCACAAACTAGACAACCGGGAGTGTGATCCCCATGGCCCTCCCAATCCCACTGTCCCTCCTCATAAGCCACATTTTTATACAACTGTCTTCAAGATTCATGGGTTCTGGGTTGTAGTTTGATAGTTTCAGGTATCTACCACTAGCTACCCCAATTCATTAGAACCTAAAAAGGGTTGTCTATATTGTGCATAAGAGTGCCCACCAGAGTGACCTCTCAGCTCCTTTTGGATTCTCTCTGCCACTGAAGCTTATTTCATTTCCTTTCACATCCCCCTTTTGGTCAAGAAGATGTTCTCCGTCCCACGCTGCCGGGTCTACATTCCTCCCCGGGAGTGATATTCCACGTTGCCAGGGAGATTCACTCCCCTGGGTGTCTGATCCCACGTAGGGGGAGGGCAGTGATTTCACCTTTCAAGTTGGCTTAGCTAGAGAGAGAGGGCCACATCTGAGCAACAAAGAGGCACTCAGGAGGAGGCTCTTAAGCACAGTTATAGGGAGGCCTAGACTCTCCTTTGCAGCAACATTCTTGCCAAGGGCAAATCCTGTGGTAGAGGGCTCAACCCATCAAACCACCAGTCCCCTATGTCTGTGGGCATGTTAGCAACCATCGAGGTAGGCAGGCCAATACCTCTGCATTCTCCACCAGCTCCTCAAGAGTGCTCTGCAGATTTTTTTCCTTGTTTTTTTTTTAACTTTTTTTTCCTAAATCAACTGTATGAAAACTAAAAAAATTAAAAAAAAAATTAAAAAAAACATGCAATAAAAGAACATTTCAAAGAGACCATAACAAGGGAGTAAGAAAAAGACAACTAACCTAAGGTAACTACTTTACTTCCAACATGTTCCTACTCTACCCCAAGAAAGTTACCTAATACAGCAACATTTCTGTGAACTTGTTCCTACTATATCCATCAGAAATTAACAGACCATAGTCATTCCAGGGCATTCCCAGAACGTTAAATTTACCCATGATAGCTTATCTGTTCTTCTTGGATTATTGTTCCCCCTTCCTTAATTGCTCTCTGTCGCTATTCCCCTACATTCTACATTATAAACCATTTGTTTTACATTTTTCAAAGTTCACATTAGTGGTAGCATATAATATTTCTCTTTTTGTGCCTGGCTTATTTCGCTCAGCATTATGTCTTCAAGGTTCATCCATGTTGTCAAATGTTTCACGACATCGTTCCTTCTTACTGCTGTGTAGTATTCCATCGTATGTATATACCACATTTTATTTATCCACTCATCTGTTGAAGGTCATTTGGGTTGTTTCCATCTCTTGGCAATTGTGAATAATGCTGCTATGAACATTGGCGTGCAGATACCTGTTCCTGTCACTGCTTTCCAATCTTCCGGGTACATACTGAGAAGTGCAATTGCTGGATCAAAGGGTATCTCTATATCTAGTTTTGTAAGGAACTGCCAGACTGACTTTCAGAGTGGCTGAACCATTATACAGTCCCACCAACAATGAATAAGAGTTCCAATTTCTCCACCTCCCCTCCAGCATTTGTAGTTTCCTGTTTGTTTAATGGCAGCCATTCTAATTGGTGTGAGATGGTATCTCATTGTGGTCTTAATTTGCATCTCTCTAATAGCTAGTGAGGCTGAACATTTTTTCATGTGTTTCTTGGCCATTTGTATTTCCTCTTCAGAGAACTGTCTTTTCATACCTTTTGCCCATTTTATAATTGGGCTGTCTGTACTATCGTCATTGAGTTGTAAGATTTTTTTATATATGCAAGATATCAGTCTTTTGTCAGATACATGGTTTCTGAAAATTTTTTCCCATTGAGTTGGCTGCTTCTTTACCTTTTTGACAAATTCCTTTGAGGTACAGAAACTTTTAAGCTCGAGGAGTTCCCATTTATCTATATTTTCTTTTGTTGCTTGTGCTTTGGGTGTAAAGTCTAGGAAGTGGCCGCCTAATACAAGGTCTTGAAGATGTTTTCCTACATTATCTTCTAGGAGTTTTATGGTACTTTCTTTTATATTGAGATCTTTGGTCCATTTTGAGTTAATTTTTGTGTAGAGTGTGAATTAGGGGTCCTCTTTCATTCTTTTGGATATGGATATCCAACTCTCCCAGCCCCATTTGTTGAAAAGACCATTATGACCCAGTTCAGTGATTTTGGGGGCCTTATCAAAGATCAGTTGGCCATAGATCTGGGGCTACACCAATTTTTATGGCCTTTCTCCTTCCACATGTTTGTCCTGACACACATATTGTTCAATTTAAATACGAAATTGCATTTATATACTTATTGTACCCAGAAAAGGAATTAAAACAGAGAAGGATTTCATTGAACAGGGTTAGAATTTAGGGGTAGCTTATTTATTCTTTTATTATTGATTTGGATGATCAATTTAGCATTTGCTATTTTACCCCTCTAGTCGCATAAACGTGTCACATGGAAGTTTAAAGACATTTATTTCCATGTTGAATGCCATTGATTTTCTCATATTTTCAATTTCCTATAATGGTTCCATAACTTTTTCTCTTGAATCAATGCTCTAAAGTCCCTGTCACAAGGAAAAGATTGTTCGCACATTTATTTACACATTTAATTCCTTTATTATCACATATGCCCCCCATATGTCATATATAATTAATTTTCAAGTGTTTTCCTGTTAAAGGATTGTGTATATTATGGGATACTCAAAAATTGCTTACTTTCTTATTTTAAAAATAGTTATTTATTTTAATTTGCTAATCAGAATTTGTTAGTGATACTGAATCACTCTGGTAACTTGATTAATTTATTCCCTTTTGTCCAACATACATGTGTTAAGAAACTACTTTGTGCCAGGCACAGTGCCACATCATGGAGATAAATTACTTTTAAGGTTTGGCCCAGCTCTCAAATACTCAAGATAGAGATATGTAAAGGAACAATTATTTCATAGAATAATAATTTCATATAATGATGTAGGAGCACATAGAAGGAAAACATTGACTTGGTTTCAGGGTTTTAGAAGGATTTAGAGATGTGACAAATAGTTTGAGTCTTGAAGAATGCATATGTTTTCACTCTCCTGATGTGGCATGACTTACAGTATTATGGGAGAAGTAACAGCACATCAAATCTTGAAAATATAAGTGTGGTGAATGAGCAGAAATGCAAAGCATCCAGAATTGTTGATGCATAAGGTAAAAGAAGTTAAGCCAGTACCAGCTATGGAAGAGTATGAAATGTAAGTGGTTTGGAATACTTTGATATGTTGCAAGCCAGTGGAAATCATAATTATGTTAGTAATTTTGAAAGCACTGGAAATCTATCAATAGTTTGGATGTTGGGTTAGAAAGAAAGAGAATTTATTTTTTATTGTTCTAATGGTTTTGCAAATCTTTACCTTGGGTTCTAGGTGGAGTAAATCTTTACTGGTAAAGATGATCTGCAAACCAATTATTTTCTACTGAAATCTGTTTATTTTTAAATAGCTGTTGGATAATAGAAAGAAAAACTCTTGATTTCTGTATGTAGTTGCATGTACTTTCAATATAGGTAGATACTTCTGTCCAGACATGGAGTTTCTGGATTCTGTAAATCAAGGCTTCCTTAAGAAAAAATAAGCAAAACATTTCCAAACCTTAATCTCTTCTTTGCCCAAGTATCTCTTTGGCTCCTGTGTCTCTTAAATTCTGTGGGGATTACAAAGCAAATTAAACCTAGCCATTGCCTTCAAGAGTTGAGGGCAGTATTAAAACATTTCCAAGAAATAAGAACTACCAATTAAAGCCATGTTTGATATGTACTAATATGGAGAATTGAGAGCTATGGCTGATGAGGGTAATTCATATAATGTGAGAATATATATATGGAACATATACATGTAATACTAGAATAGAACAACTTTGAAATATGAGTACTGTATTTAAAAGAACAGTTTAATTTTTTGTTTGTTGTTTCTCTAATGGATATTTCCTCCTCCAAAGAAGTCATTAGTGGCCATGCTAAAAATCTTTAGCTTTGCTTCTGAATACTATTTCTCAGTATGTTGTCACACCACATGGAATGAAAGAGGATGCAGAGTTTTGGTTTTGGGCCATTTGTTATGATGCATTCTGTTATGGTGTGAGCTATAGAAACAATGAGAGAGTCTCTAGAGAATATCCCAAAGTGAAGCATGTATAAAACCACCTTTTAAATTTATTAAAAACCTAATTTTCAAAATTGAAAAATAATTGAGTATAGAAACTCTGAATTATGGCAATGCCAGATATCGTGCAATTTCTCTGAGTATATCTTATTTCATCTTGACTTGTGTATCTCTACACAGAAGGCAGATTTTACCTTTTATTCCTTCATACATTCAATTAAATTGACAGTATTATTACAATAACAAAAAATAAATCCTTAATATTTGGCTTAACTTTAGTCAGATACTATACAGAACACACACACACACACACACACACACACACACACATACTGTGGAACTTAATATATTTTAATCAAAATAAGTCTTCAAATATATTTTAATCAAAATAAGTCTTCGTATCTTCTATTCAAATTGATTCTTTTCTCTATCTTATGGGAGCTGATTATATTGGTTTTCAGTCTTAGCAGTTTTATGCATTTCCATTTATTCAATGTAATAGTTTCTAATTATTGGGAAAGGTAAATTTAAGCTCACCTATTCATTTATTAAACAAACATCTCATTTGATTCTTAATATTTATAAAGTGGATATTGTTATTCCAATTTTATAAAAGAACACACTGAAATTAAGAAAGTAGATTTCTTGTGTGAGATTGGAAAAGATTATTAAAGTGCAAGTCTATATGACTTTAAATTTAGTGTGGATTTCTACCCTCTATGAAGACCATAGATATTGAACTTAAGAGTTTTGAATATAGGTATTCTATTATAAAATCTAAAAATAATACCAGAAAAAAACATTGCCTGGAAGTGCTAAAGTATCCACAGATACTCAGTGATACATTTATACCATAGTTTCTTTATGTATAAATAATAATAAAAATTTGTTCCAGAGTTTTAAGTGAAGAGTAAATATAAAGTTTATTAAATAAGACCTAGCACGTATCAGATGCTACATAAATGTTAGCTTCGTTTTGCTATTACAGTATTGCTATTGTATTCTAATTAATATATTTTCAAAAAGTAGATGTGAATCTATTTGAGACAGACTGCTGAAATTATGTTAATATGATATTTGAATGGATCAACTATGTGATTTAAGACCTGAACTTTTCCTTCTCCTGCTCCTTCTTTTCTTCTTTTCTTTCTCTTTCTCCTATTCCTATAACTTTTTCTCTCACTGTTTCTCCTCTTCTAGGACTTCAGATTCTTAACAGTAATTAATAACTTGGTCAGTAAATATTTGAGATCTGGCACTAATAATTGCCTAGCAGTCTTCCCCCAAATAATTTTTCTTCAATAAATAATGGCCCATGTACTTCTCATGTGTTACCATGTCTTGCTTATCACCTGGAATTGCTAAATCTTGATGTAGTATCACACTTCACCCAGCAACTGGGAATATATGAGAAGTTAATAAACAGTTAAGCTCTCAGAATTGTGTGTGATTCCATATATATTGCATAATAACATTTAACATGAAGCCCAAGATTTTTACAATATCTTTATTCCTAAAAACATGAACATTTGGTTTGGAACTGAAAAATCTGTTAATTAATTTTGAGTCATTACATCTACTTTTCTCAATATCACTGACAAGAAAGTGGAAAGCACATCAACTATTAATAATCACAAAAACATCAATAGCCCTTTTTAAACCTCATCCAAATGCTGCCTCTGATCATTTTAATTTATAAATTATCTTCTAGATTTTTCTTCATCCTTTGAAGATTGCTGTTTTAGAACATACTATAATTTTTGAAAATGATCTCATTTTTAATTTCAAAATATAACCTTTGTGTTCCTATGTTTTAAATAATGTGGGTAGACTGCCTCTTTAATGTCTAAGTAAACATTCTTTTGTCTTTCTCTTCTTCCTTTTCCAAATTTTCCTTCCATCTGTTATTATCACTTTTTTTCCTATGCTGTTCTAAATCTCAGCATTTAAAACATACATTTTGTTACCCTGGATTTTTTCCTTCTACTTCCACAAGGACACATTTACATATAGGATATGTCAATATTGTAGCATCATCCTCAAATTTCTGCAATAATTCCTAATTAATCTGTTCCCTCTCCCTTCCATCATTTCCAACCAAATCTTCTTCACTTGTATCCAGCACACAGCCACTAAAATGCATGCTTGTTTAAGTCACACCCTACCACATTTCCTGTCCCTGCCTCCTTTAGGGTAACACAAACTGCACAAAGTGCTATGCAGTCATTCTCAAAAGGTGCAGTAATGCCTTCAGAAGTTGTTTTATGTTTTTACTAGTGTAAGGTTCTATGACATTCAGTGTTTGGGGCCAATACAATAAATTTCTCCCTGTGCACAGAAAAATACCTGAAGTAATAATCTGTCCTCTATCCCAGATTTTTGAATTTCTATCCAGATAGCCAGGCAATAAAACAAAATTAAACAAAACAAAAAAACTCAAAAAGTAAACACACAAAACAAAACAAAGCACCTAAAATACAATTTGAAAACAGAACTACCAATAATTATCTGGACTTAAAAGCCAAGCATTTTTAAACATCTAAAGTCAATATTTTTTGAATAGTTTTTGTGGTAGGGAACCATCCTAGAGCAGCCTGCCACCTTTCCTTGAGACCTACAGATACATCCTGTGCTCCGGGCCGGCTGTGTTGGCCTGGTATATTAAAACAGAATCCCCTAGTAGATAAGGGGACTGCCAGTACATTCCTTCCCCTTTTGTCATAAGCATAAGTAAAGATTCACTGGAGACAGTATGATTCTGGTGGGCACGTTTTATGACATCCAGTCACACCCTAGTGGCATATCTGTTGCTGGTGGGGAGAGATTGGGTTCTTTCACTACTGCACACAAACACAACAGAGGGGCGCAGTGCTTTGAACATCTCCCTGCATCTGACCACTGACTGAGAACAGCTGGCCATGGGGAACCTATGCCCAAGTAAATCTGTGTCCACTGACCTTGCTCTGTCTTTTCTCTATGTGAGTAAAATGACTTTCCATCCGAGCCTCTGTGAGTGGAACTTTTCCTGGTGATTCCAACACCTGTTTTGGACTGGATTGACATCTTTTTAGCTGTCTTTCCTTCTGACTGATAGCTTGATGTCATTGGCAGGATTGCAAAACAAACAAACATGCAAACAAACAAGCAAACAAAAAACATGGTATGGCATGGCAGAGGCAGGAGGCGTGGTCAGTTCAGTCATCCCAGCATGGTACCGACTCCGGGGGGATAAGGAGCTGATGAGGTGCTGGCCTCCCTCTGGGCACATGGGGACAAGTGGGATGTAAGCAGTCTCCTTTCAACAGGGATGGATTGGTGTGGTGGATGAGAGTGGAGATGAGGTAGGTGGGTTCCAGGAAAAGTGGGAAAATATACCCTGTCTCCTGGCTGCCTGCACACTGCCCCCCGCCCCAGTCACCTACCCCCATGGTGTCTCATGAGGAGACTCAAGAGGGTCTAGGGCTCCGTGCAAGGTCTGGATGTTTGCAGGTCCCAAGTTAGATCTGCTTTCACTCAGTGCAGAACTACCGATGGAGTTGCTGAAAACCAAACTGTTGAAATGTGGTCTTTTTCAAAGAGAGAGATATTTCCATATTTAGCAATATTAGAAAAAATAGACTAGAAAAAGTAAATATAAGCAAAAGCCAGGGGAGGGTCATAAAGTTTGGTTGGTGTGTTTGTTCCATGAGAGAGCTTTGCAGATTCAGATGTCTCAGGCCAAGTGGCACAGCCTGGGAAGGTTAGCTACCCATCCTCTGCTATGATGCATTTTTGCACATGTGGAGCAGTTCAACAACAAGATAGCAATATAGACAAGCCCATTCTGCTTTTAGACTGGGTTTCTGGGAACACAGAGTAGCCAGGAAAAGACAAAGGAGGGGTCAGGGTCTACCTACCAGGCAATTTAGTTTTGGTTACATAATAAAGCAGAAATTGATAGGATTCCTGCTGAAGAACTCAGCCAACACTATTGTGTAGAAGGGGAACCCTCCAAGTTAAGGTGCTAGTATAAGCCATAAAAGAGCAGAAGGGAGAGAGCACACAGGACTAGAAAGATTTGGAATCCCACATCACTGCCTTCCAAGCTCCTGAACCCAGGGGAGGAGGAAAACAACAGTTGGTGAGGCCTCCCTGAGCCCTGACCAGGACAAGGAGGAGAAGTGGGAGAACCCTATGAATGCAATGCATCTGATAGGGAGGATGATCATTCTTGTCTGCACCCCAGTCTTACTCCCTATAAAAAGAGTGATTATGGGTGGGGCCAAGGTTTCTGATCCCTGCTTTAGTGTGGAGAGGAAAAAGGATGAATCTAGACCTTCATCGTGTTCTTAGATACAGGTGCCCAAGTTACAGTAACTCTGGGCCCTCACAGGAGCAAGAGCAAACTGGTGGCATTGGGGTGGATGCAGTGACCCATGGCAGGCAAGTGCACACGTACTTGTGGGTGGTACCTTTTGGGCCATTTCGGGTGCCAGTGATCATGGCTCCCACTACTGAGTGCATTATAGGTCTTGACATTTTGGCTGCCTGTGGCATGGAACACCACCATCGCCTGTGTGGGTTTGCTCCTATCACACCCACCATGTCACAGTTCAACAGCATAGTCTGGCCAGTACAAAAATCCTCAGGAGCTTGGAGGCTGACAATAGAGTACCACAGATTAAATGTCAAGGGGCCACCCTTGGCTCCCATAGTACCTGATATCATGACTGTCACAGAAGTAGTGGCAGCCTATACAGGGGACTGGTATGCTGACCTGCTATCACCCTATGCTCCATCCCAGTATAGGATAGGGAGCAAAATCAATTTTCATTCTTCCTGCAATTTTTCACCAGTGGATGGGGCTAGACCAACATCAAACTCAATTACTCAAGTGCTTGTCATCCCCTATATTGATGGCATCATCATTGCAGGCCTCACTAAGGAATTGGTTGAGCAGGTGTACAAAAAGTCATAGATGTTATGTCAACTGCAGGCTGGGCAATTGATCCTGACAAAGTCCAGGGCCTGCCCAAAAGGTACACTTTCTAGGAGCCACTTAGGCTGGTAGTCAGAGAAGTATGCCAGATAAAGCCAAACAGGAGTTATTGTCACTGGCAGCTCCCACTACAAGGAGAGAGGCCCAAGAACTGATAGGCCTATTTGGCTACTGAAGATAACAGGTGCACCTGGATATTCTTTCAGCCACTCTGGTTAGGGTCACCTGCAAGGCAGCTACATTTGAATGGGGCGCCCAACAACAGCAGGCTCTAAGGCCTTGGTTTGCAGTGGCACAAGCTCTGCCACTATGGTCAATGGAGCCCCCTAATCCTATGAAAATACAAGTCTTGGTGATTCCCAGCCATGCAGACTGGAGCCTATGGCAAAAAGAAGCTTCCATGGGAGTGCTGGCCCTTTTGATTTTGGACATGCAAACTACCTGAGGCAGTCACCAGGTACACCTCCTTTGAATAGTAGTTTTTAGCCTGGTAATGGGCTTGAGTGGAAACCAAGTTTTTATTGGTTTTGTTTTATTTTAGTTTAGTTTTATTTTATTTATTTTAGCTTGTTATTGGTCTTTGGTGGAAACCACTTATGCAGACTACATGACTCTGAGGCCAGGAGTGCCCGTGCTCACATGGGTACTCAATAATCCTACTAACAAGTAGAACAGGTTCAGCAAACCTCCATCACTAAATAGAGATTGTATATCCATGGCCAAATCTAACCAGAGTCTCAGGGAGTCAGCTGACTTCATGAACAAATAGCTGCTTTGCCAGAGGGAGCTAAACAGCCCACAGGGGCTGCTCTTGACCCTCCCTTGGCTAAGTGGGGCTCCCAGTTCAATGCTCCAGCTAAAGGTATGACTTGGTTCACTGATAGATCTGCAAACTCAAGGCGATGGTGTCCATTGATCTGCTGCGATCATCCTTCCCGAAGATGACCACCTACTGATTGAGGCTAGAGGAGGGCATTCTGCCCAAATGGGCAGAACTCCATGCAGTGCTGATGGCTGTTCAGGCCATTCCAACCACAACTTCCTGCTACATATTTATGGATCTATGGGCCATTGCTAATAAGACAGTTATATGGCCCAGTGACTTGAAAATCAGTGATTGGACTATCAGAGGCTCCCTTGTATGGGGACAGGGTCTGTGACAATAACTCACAAGCTGAGAAGGACGTCCATTTGTCACACAAGTTGATGCCCTTGGCAAAGTGCCATTTGAAGCAGAACATGAGGGGAATTCCCATGTGGCCAAACATGAACCCAAAAATGTTACCACTATTGCCCACTGGATCCACCACCAAACAAGACATGGAAGCCCATCTCAGATGCAAGAGTGGACCATATCACATGGGCTCACCTTAGAGAAAGCAGAATCCAAAGACACAGCACACTCATGTGACTCCTGCCAATGAGCCCAGGCTGTGCAATGTGGTGAGCTGGGCCACATTAACCATGAGTGTGGCAGCTTGACCACATAGGACTACTGCTCCTTAGTCATGTATTTTGGTGGTGTCTTACTGCTGCAGACACATACTCGGTGCATGATGTGGATGCCAGGACCACTGTTGCAGCCTTGAAGAAACACTTGGGCTGTTTTTGGATACTCAACCGGACTCCAATCAGATCAAGATATTTCATTTACAGTGCAAGCAACTTGGCAGTGGGCACACTCCTGTGGTATAAGATGGACATTTTATGCTTCTTTTCACCCCCAAGCAAATGGGACAAAAGAATGTTGGAAAGGAAGACTCAAACAACAACTACCCAAAAGCCATGAGGAAGGACAAACTACCACGCGTGAGCCCCATCTAATTAAAGCTATTTGGACATAAACACTAAGCTCCAAGGGAAGTGAAACTTGGCAAGGCCACATATGTTGGGAAACACTGAGTTTGGAAGTGGTGGAGGACCAGACAGTCTCCTGATGAAGCTGCACCTAAGGACTCCATTTCTTAGTATACCTAATTGATCTCTTTCCATTGGATTGCCCTCCCCTAGGGTTGTTTGTGCTCCAGGCCACAGTATTATTACCACAAGGTCTTCCGAATTCCACAGAAGTGGAGAAAGGGATGACAGCACACCCAGGCAGTAAGGTTGCTGGTTATGCCTGGGACAACCAACCCTTTGGTACAAGTGGGCGACATTGAAGGCTATGTCAGATTTGGTCAGGATGTTTCTTCCCTCCCTGAACTAGATGATTGAGGCTGAACTGTCTGGGTTAAATGATAGGGCAAATGGGCCCCTGCAGAAGTGGTGGCCTTAGGGCTTAGGCAGACAACCCAGGTGGCCATACCTGGACAACCTTCACCTCATATTGTTGGATATGAATATCTTCACCCCCAGGAGGTAAGGGGAAGTGGGGTTACAAATACTGTGTCTTTGTCTCCACAAGTTATCTCACAGTGATGGGAAATCCTGTCACCCATGTGCCCTAAGACTTTTGCAAGAGCTACTAACCAGATAAACTGCTGAGTCTGTCAACATTTAAATTGAGATGACAGACTGTCTTTCCACATCATTTCAGCCAACTGTCAACATGGTGTTCCACACTGCCCTATTGGATGGATGTATAACTGAGTGTCACATGGAAGCCACCCTATGGAAAATTATGGTCTACTCCACTGGACATGGGAAACATCCTCTGAAGTCCAAGGGTTCCCAATAGACAGCATCCCAACCCTGAAGGAGAAATTCTCCCTCTGTATTAAAAACATTAACAGCACCATGCCCTACCTAGAAGATGTTCCTAATTACTGTTATAACCAAATAGTGTGGTTTGATTCTGAGATGGTACTATGTTACCATGGGCAATGACACTATTGCAGCATAGAACAATGCAGCCCCATACAAAGACTGTGCCTATAGCTAGCGCACTGGGGAATCTACTATGTGCAATACTGTTGGGGTATGGAACATCACAATTGCTCCTCTAGAACTGGGACACCATAGAATTGCTTGGGTAGACCTTAAGGCCAGGTTCATTTGGCCTGGTAATGACAGCACACCATTAATTGCACTGCCAGGAGGGAGGGCCTCTATTCTACCTACAGTGAAATGAGTACTATTCATACAATGTGGCCAGATGGATTTTTGTTAAATGTCATGGGGATTGCTGATGCATTGATGCTTTGCTGTCCAAAAAAGAGATGCCCATTTATCATCTAACTGGTAGGTCAAGGGAACTATACTAACCTTGACATTAAGAGATGCTGGATGATTTATTGTATGTGGGGATAATTTTTTAAGGCCTTCCCCCCACAAAAGTGATGGTGATGTGGCTCAAGATATATGGTTCCAATATCACTTGGGAAAGAAGCATAATATTCCCTAAAACCCTCAACCTGGGCTCTTTTACACATTGCAGCCATTGCACAACAGACAACAAAAAACTGCCTCAAGCAGTGCTTTCCACCAGTATGTATTCTGATCCCTGAAACTGGGGTACACAAACTAGGAAAGGCATGCCCAGTATTATAGAGAGGAGATTTAATTCTACACTTGATTCATTGGGACTACTCCAACGTAAGGTAGGCAGTGTGGAGGACATTACCCTCCAAAATTGCAGACTGTTGGACATTCAGATGGTACAAGCTGGGGGTATATGCACTCGGTTGGGAGAGAAATGTTGCTTGTACATGAATGAATCTGGACATGTTGTGAGTAACACGGAGAACATAAAAAATGCAGTTCAGCTCCTTCACAAGATTAGAGAATTATAGCCCCTTGATCTATTCAGCTGGTTTGGACTAGGCAGTGGGTGGCATAGCTGGTTGCAATCCTGCCTCCAAGCAGATGTGATCACCCTGTTGGAGGTGATCCTAATAATTGCCCTCTTTAAATGCCTAAAGATTTTAGAAAAATGGTGCACACAAGTGACATCTTTCAGAGCTGTGTATGGTGCCCCAGACATGCATGTCACCATCTGAAATGGATAAGGGGCATATCAAGATATTCAGCTTGTCTACTGGGGTCCCTGAATATTGAGGGGGGTGGACTAAAGTAGGGGACAGTCCTAGTGCAGCCTGTCACCTTTTCTTGTGACACACAAATACATTCTGTGCTCAGGACTGGGTATGTTGCCCTTATGTTATAAAACACAATCCCCTAGTACATAAGGGGACTGCCAAAACATTCCTTCCCCTATTGTTTCAAACATATGTTTGACTGAGGGAGACTGAGGGAGTCTGATTGATTCTAGTGGGCATTTTTTATGACATCCAGCTCACACCATGCTGGTATAGCTGTCCCTGGTTGGTAGGGAGCAGGGATTCTCTGCTGGGACAGAGAAACTCAGGAGAAGGATATTGTACAGAACATCTCCCTCCATTAGCCATGGATTGAGACACGCTGGCTGTGGGGAATCAACGCCTACTAGTGAAGCTGACCTTGCTTTGCCTCGTCTCTAAGTGAGTAAAACATGTTCCCATCAGAGCCTTTGTGAGTCATACTTTTGTAGATGACCTTGACACCTATATTGGAGTGGGTTGACATCTCTTTAAGTATTTCTTCTTCTGATCGACAGTTTTTAAAATTTTCCCGTGAAAGTATGATTTAATGAAAAAGAGTTTGTATTTTACTTCTTTCAGAACATTACCAAAAGTTATTATTCACCATGTAAGCAAATCACAAAGTACTTCTGGCAATGCTGATTGTGGTATTTGGTTTTTCAATTTTAAATACCCACGCAATTTTCATTTGTAGCTCTCGCATGCAAATACGTGACAGTAGAGGTTCAGGATTCCTTTCAACAGATTTAGAAATAGGGTAATCATTTAATATATCATTTTCATTGGGAATTTCTTAATAGTGAAATGAGATAATTAAAATAATTAGAATTTAATAATTTGAAATATTTAATTGATAATTTGTAATCATATTTGGGGAATTATAAATTAGTTATATGCAAAAACTAATTTCAAAGGTAAAGACTTTCTGAAAATAACATACATCACTGTGTGTTAAAACAAAATAACATTATTCATTATCTAAATATTACAAACAGGAATTTCTGTTTTCATACAACATTGAATACTTAGGTTCAGGTTACCCTCCTTCTGTAAACAACCAGAAAATCAAACAAAATACATGAGAAAAGTATTTCCAGTCATCAGATAATGGGGAATTATGATAATGATCCCTAGGAGAAGGAAAACAGCTAGGGTGAGTCCAATAGTCAACTATTTTTTTCTGCATTTAGGTACTTTTTAGTTTCTGGTAGTGAATGGGGAACCCAAGTAGAGCATAGTAGTCACCCTTAGTTAAGAAGACAGAGATTGGATTTAGGGGATGTAGAGATGGTTTGAATTTGTGGAGGAGAGCACATGATTGTAGGGAAACAACAAAGAATTACCAAAAAAAAAAAAAAAAAACCCTGCACAGAATTTCCTCTGATTCTCTTGCTGGTTAATAAGTAGGTCATGAGTAATATGATTCTCTGAGTCCAGGTAGAGAATGACTGGGTAACTATGATCTGAACAAATCCCAGAGTTTAAAAACAACTGTAATATATTCAATTTCCAACAAACCAGAGCAGAATGTCCTTAATGAATGTCCTGGGAATTCAGGAGAGATTCAAGAAACATCATTCCTTACCTTAGTAGAAGATAAAAATTAGCCCTGGAATAAAGGCTGCTGTAAAACTGCTCTAACAGAACATAAAAACTGACCTCAAATGGACCAGGGTAATCCCAAGAAAAAATTGCCTACAAGAACAAAATCCAGTACTCTTTATAAAAGAGCAACAAAATGTAACATTCATCAACATAAGAGGAAAAAAAAACAAACCAGAAAAAAATGCCCATTTTCCAAACTGAATACACATGCTAAGAAAAAGAAAAATGAAATCAAAAATTAAGGAAAAAAAAAATGCTGACTGACTCAGAAGTGACATATAATATGGAATTAGCAAACAAAGATATTATAAGAGCTTTAATAGCTATGTTCAGGTATTTGGAAAAAAAGGCAATATGAGTAGTGAAATGAAGTATATATACAAGAAAAAATGTTATTTCTAGAGCTGTGAAATTCAATGTCTAAAAATTTAAAAAAAATGCAAGATAAGATAACAGCAGATTAGATACTGCAGTAATAAACAATGAATTTGAGGGCAGAAATGGAAACTATCCAAACGGAATTATATATATATATAATTTTATATGTATATGTATGACCAACAAAAAAGAACAGTGCTTTAGTGATCTGAGAATCATAATCAAGAGTTCCACATACATGTAATTTGACTCAGAAGGGAGAATGTAATAAAAATGTATTAAAAAATAATGGCAAAAATTTCAAAATTTGATGAAAGCTCTAAACTCACAGCCCAAGAGACTTGAAGAATCCAAGGTAGGAAAAACATAAAGAAATCCACAGCAAAATACATTATACACAAATTTCAGAAAGTATATGTGCTGGCTTGAAACTGTTATGTACCCCAGAAGAGTGATGATCTTTTAACCCAATCTTGTTGGCTGGAATCTTTTGATTGATTGTTTCCATGGAGATGTGACTCACCCAACTGTGGGTAAGATCTTTGATTAAATTTTTTCTATGGAAAGGTGAACTCTGCCCATTCAGGTGGGTCTTGATTAGTTCACTGGATTATTTAAGAGAGCTCAAGAGCCAACAGATGCTGATGTTTGGAGATGCAGACAGAAGGACGTTTGAACATGTTAAGCTAAGAGATGAAGCCCAGAGTTTGTCCTGGAGAAGCTAAGAAAGGGCTTCTAGTTGCTTAGAGAGAAACACCCCTGAAGAACCAAGCAGAGAGCTGAAAGAAGCTAAGGGAGACAGAAGGCCAGAGACATTTTGGCAAAAGCCATTTTGAAATGCAACCTGGGAGCAACAGACCAGCAGATGCCAGCCATGTGCCTTCCCAGCTGACAGAGGTGTTCCGGACACCATCGGTCATTCTTCACTGAACGTATCCTCTTGTTGATGCCTTAGTTTGAACACTTTTATAGCCTTAGAACTGCCAATTTGTAACCTAATAAATCCCCTTTATAAAAGCCAATCCATTTCTGGTGTTTTGCATAACAGCAGCTTTAGGAAACTGGAATAGCATAGAAAAAAGGAAAACTTTTTAAAATGACCAGAGAACAATGAGACATTACGTGAAGACGAAAACAGATAAGAAGGGTTTTAGGCTTCTTATTAGTAACTATGCATGCCAGAATTGGTAATTGCTGTAATAAGTATACAAAATATATAGAAAATTTGAACAGCACCATCAACCAATTTAATTTCACTTATCTTTACAGATCATTGCATCCAAAAACTGAAGAAAGTATTTTTCTGTTTTTTTCAAGTGAACGTAAAACGTTGACAAAGGTAAACCATAATTGGGACATTAAAACATATTCCTATAAAATGAGAAGCACTGATATTATGCAGGGTATGTTTTGACCACAACAGAATTATTAGATATCAGTAACATTAAGGAATTTGGAAAATCCTCCAATATTTGAAAATTTAAAAATACATTTCTGAATAACCCAGGGGTAAAAGAAGACTCCACAACTGAAAATAGAAAATATTTTGACTGAATGAAAATATAAATGAAAATAACAACATAATATCAAAATTTGTGGAATGTAGCTAAAGTACTACATAGAGGTAACTTTATAGTTTTAAATGCTTTCATTAGAACAGACATTCTAAATCAATGATCTAAGTTTCCAGTTTAAGAAATTAGAAAAAAATTAAGCCTAACATGTGGAACAAATAAAATATAAAACAAAAGTGGAAGTTAATGAAATAGAAAATAAATAACATAAATAAATGAAATCAAATTATGGTTCATAAAGTAAGTAAAATTAAAAACTTTAGTCAAACTGACTCAGATGAAAAGAGAAATTCACACACTACCAAAATGAGAATGATAAAGGCACTTACCTCCAGATAACACAGATATTAAAAGGTTAAAAAGTGACATTATCAGTTTATCTAATACATTCAGCAAAGTACATAAAATGTAAAAATTTGCTGAAAAACAAAAATTACCAAAACTGATTCAAAAATAAAGATTAAATCTGAATAGCTCTATATGTATAAAGACATTTAATTTCTCTATTCAAAACCTTCCCACAAAACAACTGATGCCCAAATAGGCTCACTGGTGAATTCTATCAAATTGTTAATGGAGAAATACTACTACTACTGTATTAAAAAGAGATCACTCTCCAATTCATTTTATGAGGCCAGAATTACTTAGATCATACTCTGGTTGTCATCCCTACCTCTGCTCTTTTGTAATTCATTTAGGAATGGCTTCTGATCATTTCACTTCTTAAATACAAACTTAGCCACCATAAATAGACAAAATATATGACTACTCCATATGTCTTTTTGTGCGGTAGTTTCCAAGCACTTTCTTATTGATATTTGCAAGATATCTCCGTATGCATTGATTTCCCTTTTATTTCTTCTTCATATTAAAGATAGGGCATTATATTCAGGTTTTGGAACATATGTGTGCACATATGCTTTATGTGATGCATATTTCAGAGAAGTAAAAAGAAGTTTTATATACATATGTAACAGTGGGATGTTTGTGTGATAAGTTTATGAACCACTGTTGTATATAATTATATCTGAATTGTATCTGACTCTCCTTTGTGGATCATTTATTTCCTCAAATCAATGAGGAGTTCCTAAACGTGTAATGCTGCTTTTGCCAAAGTTAGTTTAGAACTGGTATTCCTTTTGTCAGGAACACAGCTCATTTTTATCTTTCTCTTTCTCCTTCTTTATGTTACTTGAACCCACTTTTCATTTATAATTCAATTTACTCTTCCAAGCACTCATATTTCACCTCAACTGAAAGGCAGATAAAGATGTTCTCTATATCTATATTCTATATCTATATCAATAATATATTCTTATTGCTCCCATGCATATATCAACTTTGATGTTTGGTACACTGTGCTGAAATTATTGACTGATATTACTCCCTAAAGGATAATCTCTTTTGAATTAGAGAAATATTACTTTCTCTTTGCACCTCTGCTACTTATCACATGATCACCACAAAATAATTGAGCATTGTTCAATCGAATGTGTTGTCTTTTTCTTTTTCTTCTTTTCTCAATTATTTATACATTTATATATTTGTATCACTGCTCTGCAATAGATCACCCCTATTCCTCCACTGGAGTTTTTAGTCAATCTGTAAATTTTAGTTTATAATTCAGAAAATGTCATTGTAAATTCCTTTAGTTCTCAAAATTTTTCTTTTTTCTTCCAAGCAATTTCACTTAGCTGTCCATTTTCTCTGTAAAATGTTTCAGATTGACTCAGTACCAATGTGAGCCATCACATTGCTCATTATTTAAGACTTAGTTCTTTCACTGAAGTGGAAGTATCATATTAAATGACTCTAAAATAATGACTCCTTTAGTCATGATCTACTGTGCAGCAAGGTAAAATTCACTGACTTTTTAGAAACTAAACAATAAATGATGGCATATGAAAAGAATCTTCTGTGGCTTTTATTTTTAGGAATCAGATTTTCTGCCTCAACAAGATCTTCAAATTTGAGGTGCAGCTCAGCATATTTAATTATCATATATGGATAACAGTTCTAATTTTTTTGTAATTTAGCAAGACGTTTTAACAATGTGTTAGCTAATTTATCCCTCTAATCTTTGCAAAGTGAGACTTTCCAAGATACCACTTTTCTTTTTTTCAGTAAAGAGATTAAGATATTTCACTTTCAGAATGGCAGTGAAGTGTTTGAAAACTAAAGGGAGTCTATTGAATATACTGTCTTAAAAAAAAATCATACATTATTTTTTAACTCCAGCAGTTCTCCTTAATGACAAGATGTTGGACAGAGAAGTTATTTGAAATTCTTTTGTTAACTTTAATGTGGATGGAGAAAAAACTGAAAAAAATGTGAAAAAATGAATCTTGTTCTCTTTGTATGTCTGACCCTAAAAACTGTCTTGAAAACAGTTTTTATTAGTTTGATGGTAGTTGGGCTATACAGAGCTGAGTTCAACTGTCCAAAGTTGAATTATAAATTTAACACAAAATCTTAAAGATTACTTGTTTAGTTAGAGAAGTCCCAATTTAATTCTCTAGGAATTATTTTTAACATGTCAGGAGTATCTACTGAGGCACTACTAAGCATGTGAGTTGTTTTTCCAATAACTGTTAAGAGTTGCACTAATCCATCTATACTATTTCATCCTCAGGTTTTTTCTTCAGTGAATGCTTTTGGGGTGAATGCTTCAGAACTACTTTGGGGAATGGAATTAGAGCTCCATGTTGTCTGAAGAGGCTCTGAACCCAATTTGAATCCTTTTTTCCCATCGGCTTGACTGTAAACAGACATTTTCTAATCACTCCCCTCCCCCTTCTACCCCCCCCCCCACACACACACACCTGCATACCCTGTTGTGAAACCCAGGGTTTTGAGCAAATATGTAACCTGTTAGTGTTTTCAGATATCCTTGGCAACTATCATCTTGGTTTTATTCCTTCTACTGGCTTTCATTGATGTAGTTGCAAAAAATTAATGTGAAGATGGTGATGTGCGATTTTTGGGGAGAAAAAGTAGATATTTTCACTCTAAGTCCCTCTCACTAATGACTCCTTAGAGGAGGTGACCCTGTCTCCTTTTAGCTCCCCAACTTATTTAAGCCCCCAACTATCCTTTTCATATAGGGTGAACCAATAATTAGCTGAGTGGGCAACTAAGCAGCCTGAAGCTGTTTCTTTCTTCTCTAGTCTTCATGTTCCTTTAAATAAGTTGCAGAAAACACAGGTCAATTTCTGTATTCTCAGAGGTGTATAAGTACAGGTGAAGAAAAACACTCAGGATGGTATACAGTAGATAGTAAAAGCAACAGCAACAATGAAACTGACAAAAATAACCATAACATTTAGAATTAGAATATTAATAGAATACAGTAGGTTGGTTTAAGTAATTTTATGTAGCGGAAATGTGTAAATAAAGTTAGATCAATTGGTGCCAAAATATGTAGCAAGATAAATGCCACACACAGTAGGATAACTTTCCCCTTTAGTCAGTAGGAACTTCTGTGTTTTATCTTTGTTAAAGTGACAGCTGTGTGGATTTTTTGGCCAACTGCTAATAATATTTCTCAGGTTGTGATTTGTGCCTTTGTTTATACTTTATCAGCTTTAAATTTAAATAACTGGATCATTATTTTATTTTATTTTTTTTACCAATACATTCAACATACTCTTCCTCTTTTCTTTATTCTTCAAGTGTTTATCTAATGAATAGTCTTGTAATTCCCTGCATAAATCACATAGAATTTTTCCTATTTGGGGATTTGATTATTTCCACAAAAACTTTCAGACTCATTTGTTGTCAAAATTATCAGTTTTACATAAATCTTAAATTATTCTTATTGAAATTACATAAAATTAGCATTTTCTTTGAAACTGATGCTCATTTTATATATTTATTTCTAAGTAAATAAATCAAAGAATTAGCCATTTGACCTCAGGGAATGCCCAAGTCCCTTTCCTCCTTTCCCCTCGTCACTCATTTTCACTGGTCAAGACTCCTATCAGAGGTCAAAGAGTTTGGTGGTTCTACATTTCTAGCAATAACCGCTTATATTTGTACTGTAATCTGTGGCATCCAAAACAATCTCACATATAGGATCTGAAATGACCTCCACAGCAATTTTGTGAAGAAGTTAGAACAATTATTATTAATATTATTTTACTAATAAGAGAATCAGGATATTCGATATCCAAAACAAACCACTTTTTATGTACCTACCTCCTTGACACCAGACATCTTTTTAGTACTAATCATGCAAAGATCAGTAGCAATCACCATTTGTTTAAAAGGTTATTTAGTTTTAAACAAATTATTAATGGAAAAATAGAAAAACATAAATATATTTTTCAAATTCAAGACAATGTTTCATGAATCGAAATGGCTAAATTTGCATTTTTTATTTGCAAATTCAAGTTTGTCTCAACAGTAATGATTTACGCTAGACTTTTTTTTACATATTCTATCTCACCCTTCTCACACTATGCATGTGGTTTAGCAAGTGAATATTCTCTACACACAAGTGTGTGTGTGTGTATGTATATATATATATATATATGCATATATGTATTTATGTACATGTATGTATATATGTGGTGCACACAAGTACACAAGTATGTATATGTATGTATGTGTATACATATATAGAAATATGGATATATGTGTATATATAGAGAGAAATATATTTCTTAAAGACTGTTTTATGAAGTAGGATTAAAGTAACATATTAGGGGAAATCAATGCAATGAAACATACTGGAAGGAAATGCATTTGTAAAGAAATGAATATTTATGAATTATCTAGATGGTCTGTGGTGATTAAATAGTTGTAATTTATGTATGGCAGATGTCCCAGAAGATAATGTGACCTCATGTCATCTTTCTTAAATCCGAGATATATGATGGTTATAAATTATTAAATGTGACAGAGTACACAATAATAAAAGTATTGCTTTTAAAAAGCCATATAATTATTTGTTTATAATTAGCATTCATACTTTCAAATTTGAGAAAAACTCAGGTTATGTTTGCAGCATCTGTGATGCATTCTAACATGAATGTCTTTAGCCAAAGGAAAGCAGTTTGAGAAATAATTACTGTTCAAGACTTACTTTCTTAATAAGCAGCTCATATGTAATTGGTATATGTATTATGATCAGTTCATTTAGAATAGTTTTTAGCCAAATGGCTTAATTTATGTTTATTAAGCTCCCAGATGCATCCTAATTTTTTATGCTTTCTTCTACTCAGAACCACCAATAGCTTCTCTTCTCACTTAGAAAAAAACCTGAAGTTTTACAAAGGCTACAAGTATTTGGCCTCCTATTACCTCTCTCATCTCAACTTTCCCTTTTGCTCACTAAGTTCTAGCCACACTATCCTTCTTTGCTTTTACCATTCTTTCTCCTAGATATCAATCTGACTTACTCCTCATCTCTTCCTGTACTGCCTCAAATGCCATCTTCTAAGGCAGGACTTCTTTGAACTCCTTATTTAAAATTAAATTTAAAATCCCACCATCCTACAGCACTTGCTACCCAGTTTTCCCTACTTCATTTTATTCCAGAGTACCCATTCCCATTGAACTTAATGTACTTGTTAATTTATGTCTCTCTCTCTCTTTATATGAAGAAGTATTTTAGCTTTATGTGAGTAGTGATCCTTGCCTATCATGTTTGCTAATGCAGCCTCAGGACATAGAAGAGTTCCCATTACATAGGTAGGCCTTCAACAAATGTTTCTATATAAATAATAGTTCAAATAGAAATACTTTGTCCTAGTTAATTGGTTGGAGCATTCCCATGTGCTCGTCTGGTCAATGATATTGGTTCATTCCTCATGTAAATCTAAAATCCCCCTCCTTCCAATTAATTTTCTCCCAAAATATGGTAATTATTTTTATCTCTATCACATTTGGGGGCTAGAGAAAATTATATATTGCAGTCTTAAAATCTATTTGGTAATTCTCAATGAAACAATATGTTTTAATCATTTTTCATTCATTTCCTGATTGCTTATAGTTTCATTTAAAAGTTTTTAAATGTTTAAACTATCAAAATTATATAAACTTTGGTGAAAAATTCACTTGAAAATCATTTATCTTTTGTCATAGAACAGAAACAACTCTTTACATTTAGAAGTTTTTACTATCAGGTTATTTGCCTTCAGTTTTATAGTACAGCATACATATTGCTTGTCCTTAACAAAAGACAAGCTTTTGTCCTTAACATCCTTTACATCATGTGGATGTAAAATAATTTATGAAATCACTTATTTTTTCTCACTAATGAGTCTTCCAATTAATTTTCAATAACATTGCAATGGACATTTTTTGTGCAATTTTTTGGTATATTATTAAATACCATATTATTAAGATATATTCCAAGAGACTGCCAGGTAAAAAGGCAAGACAACCTTAAATATTTTATTGCACATTGTCAGTTTTCTTTCCTGTCACGCTTTACCAATTTACCCTCCCTCAGATGCTTGTTGTTATGACAACCAAAACTGGAAAGTCTCTTTTAAAAATGTTTATTAATTTAACAGAGAGACATTGTACCTCATTAAATTTGTTTATTTTATTGAGATGGTACATTAAACAATTTTATTAGGTCTAAATGAACTACCTATCTATCATTTTCTCATTCTATCAGATACTTAGTGTTTTTATCATCATTTCTATGGACTTTTTTATATAAAAGTAGCTATTTTTTATCATAAACATTTGTACACAACTCATCTGTATAAATTAATTGGATCTGTATAATAAATTTTTTAGGGACAACATATTTTTGTACATGTTTAGGTGATCCATTCTCTCTTTTTCTAGTCTGCACTCTAACATTCCTGGTCACCACCACCCTTTAACATAGTATATCAAAAGCCTAGAGTTTGGCAGCTAAATGGAAAGGAAATAATCGTGATTTTACCATGGCAAAAACAACTGCGTAATTCACAGATATGGTTATTTTTCTGACATCTTTCTAGCAAAGGTGTTACTGCTTTGGTTAAGTTTGATTTCAGTTGCCACATTACCAGGGTTCAAATACCAACTGTACTAATAGCTAATCATGGAACTTTAGGCAAATTAGCCTGTCTATCCTTTGTTTAACTCATCTATTAAGTGGAGATCATAGTTTCTCAATTCATATAATTATTATACAGATTCAATAACTTATACTGATAAATAACATAGAATGACATTTGGCACATAGTAAGAACTCAATAAACTTTGTCACTCATAATCATTAATATTTTCATAAGTTTAAAAACAGACTCAAAGCAGGCAAATAACAGGTGCAAAACTAAATATACTAAAGATGAATAACAAGAATTTTATTAATCATATTTATTATTAAGTATTTAAAAGTCAAGTAAATTCCATTTCCAGTATACTGCTCCACTCAAGCAAATTTGGCAAATGTGGTAGTAGAAAAAGACTATAAAAATCTTGTCAAATGGAGGAATTTCCTGTATTGATGTCGTCTTTCCACATTACTTAACATGTTTAAAATATCCTTGGAGGTCCAACTGAATGATATATCTAAAAGAGAGCTGTGTAGATAAGATATCTGAGTTCATATTTCCACAGCCAGAACTCAGCAGAGTCAGGATTTAAATACAGTCATATCCAAACCTAAAGAGACTAAAATGGCTCATTATAGCATTCACCATGTGAGGTATTATCTTCTCTGGACCACCACTGTTGATAAGGAGATTTAAATAAATGATGTAACCCCTTTCAATTCTCAGTTGGTTTAATTCAATGACCTCAGATTCTAGAATATTTCCAAATTATGTGGGGGCTCTAAAATAGTCTCTCGATTCCTCTTTCAGGAAAATAGGTCTTTGAAATTTAAAAGAACTGACTTCAGACAATGCTTTTGGTAAATAGGCCTAATATTTTACTGGCAAGATGCTATCACCAAAAAAGTGCAGCAGAATTTATATATTCATCAGCTATCATCAAAGAATCAAAGAGACATTTTTGTCTCACATGAGACACCAGAAGTCTGAAAAGCATAGAATTTAATAAAACAAGCATAAATGTTGACCTTTTGATGGCTGAAGTCTCCTACAATCTTTGTTTGTTTTCCTTTTACATAAACAGATGAGCATATAGAAATAAAGATGTATTTGAAAACTAACTTCCTAATGATATATTTAAAATAACCATAATGCAGGGAAAACTACCCATAAACTTTATGCTCCACAAACAAAACCATTAGCTGAGGTTTCTAGAAAAATATTTGGATAATTAAATGAATTTTTTAAAACTTAGACCCTCAGTGTCCAAAAATAAAGAAAAACAAGATTTTTAAATCACAAATCTCTTAGACCTGCATCTACCAATAAAATGATTTTTCTATTTTTTACCATTAATCTTTCAACCTACTGTTCAAAACAAAAATTATTCTTCCATCTTGTCATGAATCTGTCAAAGGCACTGCTACCAACAAAATTGACTTCTCTAATTTATGTTTCTTTCCTAAATCTCTCAAGCCTGTGTCCACAATTCAAAAAAAAAAAAACTTATTCTGTACATCTGAGGTCTTTTGGTCACAGAAAGTCTGCATTTACATTTTGGCTCAAGTTTTCCTTCCTGTGCAAATATCTGCAACTAAATTAAATATTTACACTGAATAAATTTTTTCCAAGCACATAAAAGAAAATCAGAGTGCTTGCTTGAATACACTATTTCAACCCATGATCATATTAAGACATAAAAATGATTTTTTCTCCAAACATATATTTCAGCTTACTGTACATTATGTACTATTGTTTTATAACCATATAGTCTATGAAGATTATTTTTCATTTAACAACATACATACATGATATATATCATCTATAATATTTCCTTCTTTTCTTTCATATTTTTCTTTCTTTTTGGTGTGAGGGGATCTGTAGTTGCTGTTGAGAAGAGAAGAATGTCATCTTTTAACTCTTTCCTGAGTTGCAAACACAGTATCTTGCATAACATAGCCATCCAGTCATTCTTTTTCAGTTGAATACATTGAATGAATAAAATATAGTCCTAAAATACTCACATAATAATCATATTAGTTTAGGTGTCTTATGAAATACACTGAATTAACCATGTAACAAACATTTAATTGTGCAACTATTGGCAGTTGCTATGTTAAAAATAATCTAGTCAATTGGAACAAAAAACAGCTAGATCTGAAATGACAAGGAATATGTCTCATTAGAGTTGACAGAGGAAATACCCACTTTACTCAAAAGACATATTTTCCCCACTCCAAAAGATGATGAATGGTTGACTGATTCTTGTTTTTCCCTTTATTAGTGAAGTTGTGGGTTTATAGAACAATCATGCATAAAATACAGGATTCCCATACAACCCTCCACCAACAACACCTTGCATTGGTGTGGAACATTTGTTACAATTGATGATAGCACATTTTAAAAATTATACTATTAATTAAAGTCCATAGTTTAACTTAAAGTTCACTGCTTGTGTAATGTAGTTCCATGGATACTTTTTAAAATTTTTATTCTATCACCATATACACAATCTAATATTTCCCCTTTTAATCATATTCATGTATATGGTTCAGTGCTGTTAACCACATTCACAATATTGTGCTACCATCAACTCATTCTTATACTGAAAGAGGGTTGTTCCCATATAAATTACTTGGTATTTCCTGTATGTTTCTAAATACTGAAAATGAGAGAGATTAAAAAAAAAATCAATTCAGTCAATATCCTCATAATATCAGTAAGAAATAATTCTCATCGAAAGACTTACCAGTTTGACTTATCTGTAATCATGTCCAAAGAGACACTTTTGGAAATTTAACACAACAGGAAGTCCTCATGTATATTCTTTTATCTCTTTAAGGGTCAGGACATATGCCATAGAAAGTCATAGAAAATTTTCCATTTATTCTGAGTGGGCCAGTTGTTCACTGACAGAGACAATTAGAACTGAATAATTAGGCTAAATAGGTATCATCAAGTTTTTGAATAATTATTATGTAGAAAAAAGAACTTACCCCAGAAAGTGCTGATACCAAGAGGTTGAAATTGAATAAACAATGTATGTAGCGTGATGTATATTTAAAGTGATTGTACATTAATCATAGCTATACCAATAGCAGTAAACCAATGTAAGCTAAAAATTACAGTTTTAACATAAAATGAATAGAAGCAATCTATGATGAAAAATGAAATCTCTTCCTATGAGAGACCATGTAGTCTTTTAACATTAGATCAAAAAAATACAAAATCTAGCTTTTCACAAAGATGGTGCTGAAAGCGAAGGAAGCCCCTGCCCCTCCCAAAACTGAAGCCAAAGCAAAGGCTTTGAAAGTCAAGAAGGCAGTACTGAAAGGCATCCATAGTCACAAGAAAAAGAAGATCCCGCACTTCACCCACATTCCAGTGTCCCAAGATGCTGCGTCTCAGAAGACAGCCCAAATATCCTAGGAAGAGCACCCCCAGGAGAAACAAGTTTGACTGCTATGACATCATCAAGTTCCCCCTGACCTTTGAGTCAGCCATGAAGAAAAGTGAAGACAACAACACACTTGTGTTCATTGTGGACGTAAAGGCCAACAAGCACCAGATCAAACAGGCTGTGAAGAAGCTTTATGACATTGACGTGGCCAAGGTCAACACCCTGATCAGGCCTGATGGAGAGAAGAAGGCATATGTTCAACTGGCTCCTGACTATGATGCTTTGGATGTTGCCAAAAAAACTGGGATCACCTAAACTAGTCCAGCTGGTAAATTCTATATATAAGTTTTTTGACCATTAAGAAAAAACAATATGCATTGTTTATAATAGAAATTCAACAGAAAATAATATGTGCAAACACCAGTAATGTAAACACACACACACATATTCAATATGTGATTATTACCTGCAAACATTAGGCTCAATGATACACATATACAAAGTTGTTTTTGTTAATTCAAGATGTCTAGTCTGGATGAAGAGGAGGTGGTCAACAGGAACCCACTTTCTCAGGTGTGGTTGGAATGGAGTTTTTCCCTTATGGTAATTACATGGATGTCCTAAAAGGGCAAATAAGAAAGAGAAGTCAGTGAACTTATATTTAAACATCTCATTGACCATCAAAGCTCACAGTTCTTACCTTTTCAGGGACTATGTTGAAATTTCTCTGGAATGCTAGGCTTTCAATTGTTTCATCTTAAAGCACAATTTTGCAGAAAACAATGTAAATTTTGATTCACTAGCTCAACAAATTAAAAATACTTGTATGTGACTTTAAGTCCTTTCATCATTATGTCCAATAGCATATTGCACAATGCCAGGCACATGTTAGAAATTAATTGGATGCTTTTGGATGAAATAATGAAAAATGGATTAGCTATGCTCTCCTGCTGATTCCCAACTATTTTATAATCAAATTACTTCTATTCAGATCATTTAAAATGAGACTTCATGATTACAAAGTCTGATGTATAAGGAAGGTAAAAGACTGAAAAATGTCACACACATACATAGAAAACTTTTGGCACAAAAAATTTAACCTTGTCTTCAGTACAAGGTGTGTTTTTTTCTGTATCTAGTCAGCTGAGGCATCTGAGTTTTCCTTCAGTGAGGTTAGGAGTAACGTCGTAAAGTTTGGTTAGAATGATGATAAAATTTGGGAAGAATCTACTGCCTAAGTCTTTGCAAAGGAAATACTGCCTAATTTCTTTCAACAGCTTTTAAGTTTTTATTATGGTATCATAGAATTTCATATCTACACTCACAAATATATTACTTTATTAATTATTTAGATTATATATTTAGTTGCTTGATTTTATGAGACAATATATCAACAATATACAAATTGGTAAGCATAATGTGGAGACATTCACCACAGAGCCTGATGATTTGTCCAAATAAATATGCACTTTAAACAGAGACTATAGTTTGCTGGTACAAGTTCAGAGAAAAATTTTCTTAGGTTTCTCACATTTTCATAAACACTGTATTGGATTTTGTTCTGAACTATCTTTTCAAGGGTGCTTGTATGACAAACAGCCTTGAAAGATTAAGCATCTCATACAGGCTAAGGGCAGAGGAAAGAGTGCACATTGGTTTGTTGTATGGGGTAACAAAGATAATGTCACCCTCTGGGTCATATATTTGGCATGTTGCTGGCAGCCCTTTTGGAAGACTGTAGTTTTCTTACTCAGGGTTCCTTAGATGTTATGCAAATCCACTGTGGATGCAGCCTCCATATGGGCCCTCCACATTGTCCCATGGGATTTGGGAGGCCAGGGGAACTGACATAAATGTGAAACTCATTCTATTTGCTGTAGGGAGAGTAACAAAGTCATTTGCCTTTGACAAAGGCATCTCATGTCTTCTGCCACATGCCACGAAATTAACTTATTAACTTGCAGGTAGAGTGAAATTCTCAAACCTATCACATTTCTTGACAATATAGCTATATTTAACATTGAAAATGTTACTTGTGATATTATAACTATGCTTTGACCTAATTGACCACAATAGTTGCCCAATTGCTTATGAGTGGTTTATTCAAAGGGAGTTTGAAAAAAGTATTGCCAGATTGGCCCTGGGAGTTGTTGAAGAGGTGGAGACCTCAACCCGGGACTGGCACTGTGAGGGTTCTTGACTCAGTCACAGGAAGGAATACAAGGACTAGTCAGTATGTACAAAGAACCCAAGGACTAGTCAGTATGTACAGCCAAAGTACACACTCAAAGGAGATGATCATGGGTGTTCTCCAAAGGAGTAGAAGCCCTCTGAGGGTGGGACTCCTGCATTATAAGGACTAGTGGCTTCACCTCTCTGGCTATGCTATTGGGGGATTGATGGCTGCACCTTTCATTAGTTCTTTTCAGGTGCTGACATGAGTGAGGACTGTGTGTGCGCGCGCCAAAAGGAACTCCTTGTTATAGGTCTTAGGGTCACTTCCCCCTTCCTCCTTCCTCATCTAACTGCTTCAAAATGAAATTTTGCACTATAGGTCACTCACAGGTAAAACCATTCCTCCACAGATGCACCTTTGTTCAACTGGGATCTGTTTGTATTTTAACTGACATTAATAACAATGTTTAAAATGTTTTCAAAAAAATTTAAATTTTATTTTCTCGTAGTTCCTCCTGATAATCATATAAGGGGGAAGCCCAAAGTGGTGAAATCTCCTGGTGAAAGTTTGGTAATAGTAAATGTTTATCAGCTTTCTGATTTGTAATCTGTTGTATGTTCCATTGACTACTTTCAGTACACATAACAAAAATATTTCCTTTCAACCCGAAGCTGATGACTACAAGTTAACAGAATTTTCAGGAAATTGAGTTGTCTACAAATATAACCTAAGAGAAATAGATTCTTTTCAACCCTGGCATATTTAAAGAAGTTTTAAGGGAATTTTGGTGTGATACATTGATAAGAAATAATCACCTGCCTATCAAAGATAATTATTGGTGATGGTTTGATATATTGAAATGACGGTCACACTATATGTAATGTTTTGTATCATCCATAGTTGTTTTTTACTTAATATATTGTTTTCTCCCTTCAGCACTCAAAGTTCTTGGAAACAATTTTAATTACAGCAAAATGCTTACATGAAAAAAACATTTAAAAATGAAAATTTGAACATATTAATGGCTAAGTTTAAATTGAATGGATTAAATTTTATATTAGAGGAAGTGTAATTTTCAGATTTTACACAATTGGATTATATAATCATTGACTTCTATAACGAAGTATAGAAAAGCTGCATTTTATTATCTTGTGCTTAAAAATAGATCAATTAAGATTTTGATAGTCTTGTATTTTATTTAAACCATATTGTGGAGCAAAATACTAATTGCATCAATTTGTTTATGCTTTGTTGATTTTTCAAAATTATGTAGGAGAATTTACAGTATAGTAATAAACCTGTCAAGCACTTTTACTCATAAAGCCCTTCTACCTGGATGAGATTGGAGTATTTTGTAATTACATTTCTTGGCATTTTTCTTTGGGAAGAGATGATATAATACAATTTGAGTGATAATTCAATAGCAACTATCCAAAATTCAGGAAATATGGTGTATTAACTTTCCTATAAACCCTCCCATTAATCTCAAAATTATGGGTAAAATATAGTAATGCAATGAAATGGAGACCCATGTTAACATAAAAATATTGAGAATTTCAGTGCAGGAAAAAAAAAAAAGAGTAACTAGAAAGCATAGATTATAGTGGGAGAATGACCCAGAATATGCCAGTAAACTGTAAATACAAAAGATGAAATTCTCCTTTTAGAAAATACAGCTTTTCAAATTGAATTAAAAATCAAGTTATATGCTACTTGAAAGAAAAACACCTAAAACATACGGGACAAAGGCTTAAGAAATAGCTGTAAAGAGACACCTGGCAAGGCCCAAATAAATTTAAACAAGTGCTGTTATATTCATACCAGACAACATATAACTATGAAAAATTGTTATGGCTAAAAATGGTTTTTAAATATTAATAAAATGAAATTTTACCAGAAAGATAGAATAGTTCTTAATTGAAAATGTGTAAGCTAATAATTAACAGAAATTCAAAGAGAAATTGGCAAAATCCACAATGAACAATGATAGTAAGAGAGTTTTCACATACCCTCATCATTTCTTTGTGATTTATAGTGTGTTTAAAAGTTTGGTGACTGTGGTAAGGCAATTAAATCTGCATACTTCCTGAATTATGAGTGTTTGCTATAGGATTTACATTCAAATTTCATTGAATAGTTTCTTTTGATATTTAAAAAAAAAGCCTCAAACCTAGTTAATTTGAAAAACAATAGTAAACATAGAAATGAAAAGAACACAAATTATATGCTTGGTAAAATGAACACCTATTATCTTTACACCAAAGGCTTTTAGAATACTCTTTTCCTTAAGATATACCATGTTTACAAAACAAGATGATTACCTGTTTTATAAAACAAATATGTGCAGTAATCTCTCATAAATAACAATTTTTTGCTACATTTACCTTCTCTGACCATATTACCATCAAGTTAGACACCAACAGAAAAATATGGCTTAAATGTGTTTAAAATCTAAAATAAAATAGGATAGTAATATCTCATAGATCAAAAATGTCATTGGATGTTAAAAATACATATCAAAAGTCATAAAAGTACTGTATTGCAAAATGTGTGAAATGCATTTAAAATCTATGGGAAAATATACCCTTAAATGCATCTGTTTGAAAGAAGACAGACTGCAAATGAATGTAAAGAAGAAAGACCTAATCATACATCTTAAAAGTTATGAATATAAAAATAAAATAAATTCAAATAATTGGGGAAAATATAATAGCAAAACTAAGCTTAGAATAATATTAATGTTTTAGAGAATCAACATATCCAAAGCATTTTATTTGGAAAATGTAATAAAATGGAAAAGATCCTGGAAATACAGATTTTAAACAAGGGAGGGAGGGAGGGGGTAAAATGAGGAGACAAAGAGAAAGAATGGGATGGAAGGATGGAAGGAAAAAGAAAGAGATCACAAATAAAGCATATTAAAACTGAAAGGGGTCATTATTACATATACATCAGTAATTTAAGAAACAAAAAATATTCAGTCACCATGGTGGTTTGAAGCTGTATGTACTCCTGAAAAACATGTTCTTTAATTTAATCCATTCCTGTGGGTGTGAACCCATTGTAGACAGGGACTTTTGATGAGGTTACCTTAGTTAAGGTGTTTGTGACCTTAATCCTATTGCTGGAGTCCTTTATAAGCAGAATGACTTCAGACATGACAGAGAGAAAGGCACAGGAAGCAAGAAGCTGAAACTGAACCAGGAAGAGAAGGAAGTGACCAGGAGGCAACACCATGTGTGTTGCCATGTGACAGAAGATCCAAAGATTACCAGCAGCCAAACTCAGAATGCCAAAGTCTTTGTGGAGAAAGCATCACCTTGATGATTCCATTAATTTAGACATTTTTCTGGCCTCAAGACAGTGAACAAATAAATTCTTATTGTTTAAGCTGAACCGTTTCATGGCATTTGCTTGAGCAGCCTAGGAAACTAAATTGACTTTATGCCAATTAACTCGACCTTGCCAAAACTGAAACAAAAATAAACAGCAAATCTGCACAAGAAATACAATAATGAAAAGAAAAAAAATGGAACCTACCCACAGGAAATAAAACTAAATAATGAAACAAGAGGTGCAGCTATTATTATAAGTAATTTCTGCCAACAGCCAAAGAATGGATACCTTGGATCATATACAGATTCTTCCACAAAATAGAGAGAAAATGGTCCCAACTCGTTTCTGTAAACCATTAGTAACCTTGAGGTGGACTTATAAAGTTGCCCCTCCAAGATTTCCATCCTCTAGTTATTCAAATAAATACTAGTGTAGGTACTATGAAGTATTTGCAGATGTAAATAAACTCACTTTTGGGTGAGATATAATAAAGTTTATCTTAAAATGCTAAGAGTCTCTAGATGGAACTAACCTAATAACATGAGCCTTTTAAAGAAAGGGAAGTCAGAGACATGTGAAGCACTAGAAGTTTTTGAAGCAACTCATTTGCCTCAGAGATGGAGTGGACCATGCAATGAGGCTTGGAGACAGCCTCTAGAAGTTGAGATAATCCCTCAGCTGACAATCAAGAAGGAAATGGGAACCTCATTCTTTGAAACACAAGGACCTGAATTTAGCCAACAACCTGAGTGAACCTGGAAGCTGTTCTTTCCCAGAGCCTCCATAGAAAAGTTCATCCTGGCTGACGTCACGCTGAACAAGAATCCAGTCAAGTCTGCCCTGACTTCTGACCTATCAAACTGTTAGATAATTAATGGATATTGTTTTAAACTGCTGAATATATGATAATTTGCTATGCAGCAATAGAAAACAAATACCAAATCCATATAAAGTTTATTGAAAATGTAAAAGTATAGTCTGATATTACTTATAAGTCTAAATCCAAAAATCCTAAATAAATAATTAACATCCTGTCTTAGTTTACCAGTACTGCTGCGGCAAATACCATAGGTTGGTTTGTGACTTAGACAACAGAAGTTTGTTGGCTCACAGTTTGGAGGCTAGAAATCCAAAATCAAGGTATTAGCAGCCCATAACTTCTCCAAAGGCAGTTGCATTCTGGCGGGGTAGGGCTTGCTGGCAATCAATTGCTGCCTCCATATACATCACATGACAATTTGACTCCTTTTTCCTCCTGTGGCTTCTACCTCTCCTGCTCAGTCATCTATTTCCCCATCAAGATTTCCTCTCATTATGAAGACTCCAGTTATATTGGGTTAAGGCCCACTCCAATTCAATTTGGTTTCATCTAAATAGGACCTTCAAAGTTTCTATTTACATATGAGAGCATCCTACATGAAAGGGGGCTGGATTTGAACATGTATCTGTGGGAGACATGGTTCAATTTACCATACATTCTTAATTCAACAACTAAAATGGATTATGACCCAAAGATTTATCCCAAATATATGAGTGTCACATTGAAGAGTAATTTCACATTCAGAATATTCACATATGTAGAGGGAGAGAATTCAAGGGAAGTAAGGAACTGATGTGTAATTGTTGATCCTGCTATATATATTCAGAACTCTCTGTCCTTTAAGGTATCTTCTTGGAAATCAGTTTGTTGAGTGGAGTTGACCAGGAATAAAATGATGTGATGATAAAACCTTCAAAATGTCCTATTGGTTTCAATATTAAGGTGACTTTCACTTTTCATTTCATCCATTCTGAAAAACTTTTTTTTTTTTTCCCCAATTTTGTGCTCTTAACATAGCCCTCTGACTTCCATTCGGTATGTATTGGTCTTATTTTTCTCATACTTTGAAGTGACAAATGGCTTTTAGTTGCAATGATGCTCCTGGATCTCTCAATCAGAAGCCTCTACTACTTTTTTTTTATTTATCTCACACCATGATGTATTATCTCTACTATCACATTTATAAAATACACTATATTGAATTAGCATTATATTATACATCTCCATGACTAGAAAATAGGTCCTTTGAGGGAAAGTAGTACTGATTCATGTTTGCATTCTGCAGTATTTTGTACAGCACACAGTGTGTAGTATTATCATTAACAATATTTATTATAAAACTAAAATCTCATTTTTTTTTATAGTATGGCATACCAACTCTCAACAGGCATTAAATATAAAGTAGAAGTAAAATACATACATAATGGCTGCAAAGTGTTTTTTTATTGGTGGATGCAGCAGAATAAGGTCGGATTTTAGTGACTTTTTGCCTATTTATCAGTTATTTTTGCAGAGCACAAACTGTACATCCAGGCTCAGCAGCCCTGGTGACTCCTACAAGTTTTAACATAATGTTTCATGCAGTGACATTATTTGTACACTATTTGTACATTATTTGTACAGAAGACTGGAGTTATTGAACAAAACTTCATTGCCAGGAAGTGACCAGCACAGGAACTTCTGTATGCCCAAAACATTTCCCAGTATCCCTGATATCACGGTAGACCAGTAAACCACTCCAAATTATAACTGTGGCCAGGATTTGAAACTCTGATTCAAACTTGCCTGATAAAAATTGTTTCTCTGTTGTGTTAGAAAATTTTCAAATGCCTGAGGTCTTGAGCATTATGAAGATTTCTACAAATCTATATTAGTTTTGAAAGCCTTTTCTCAGTAACTTTTATTGCAATGATTGTATAATGTATAGTTAGGGAAAAATATTTTGTATCCCAGGGAAGAAGCCCCTAAAAGCAAATGCAAAAAAATGCATAAGTTTTGTATTGTATGTACCTCAAATGGAAAATCATTTGTTTAAATAAAATCAAGCCAAAATCACTAATTGATGCATCTCTACTCCCTAAAGTTGCACAAAATGACTGATGTGCATTTCTACAAAAATTAAAATGTGTTGTGAATTTAGTTAGTAACTACTGAAATTGTCAAACACTAATCAAAATAGAAATCAAAATGAATTCAGTCAAACATAGCATTATGCCATTATAATTCTGCAGTATCTGGATAAAAAGCAGTTGCTAATGTGTGTATATTTCTGTCCTCAGAACCAGCAAGGGCATCAGTGATGCCTTTCTTTCCTAATATATTAATGGTGTGCTGATGTAACTCACCACTTTTGTGGTCTTTCGTGCCAAACTGATAATATTATGTATATTTACTTTGACTGAATTATACCTCCTTTCATTCTGATCATGGCTATTTGTTGAGTCGTATTCTAAGTACTAGACAAACTGTGGTTAGATGAAGACCTGTGCAAAAGCAGGTGTTCAATTTTCTAATCATCAGTTTTTTTACTTTTCATTTAGGGAAAATGTATTTTCCAGAAAAACTTAATGACAACAACAATAAATAAAAATATCTGACAGGGAATCAGGGCATTACTCCTAGACAGTATACAACTTTGATCATTGTATCTTAGTTTCATTTTGCCTTACAAACTACTTTCCCCTTCCTACCTAAGCTTAGATGTAAAAGAGAGCTATAACCATGGTTTGATAATTAATACTTGAAGTTGGCTATGATAGGCCTAATGCTGTGCATGCAGTTAATGCTACTAAATGTTTGTTAAATTAATGCATTATTATTTTACTCTTTCATCTTAATATGGAAAAGTCTGAGAGGCTCATGCATTTTTAGTGCTGTAAATAGTCATATATTAAATGGCCAAAATATGTTTAATTATTTTTCTATATGTATTCTGTTTCCTCTTGTTCACAGTAGCTTTTTTCTTGGGTCATTTTATTTTCTATGTTTAGTTCAAAACAGTTGCCTTATATTATTCACAAAACTCTATAGGTCTGCATTAATATCTGTTGCTGTAATGAAGACCGTGTTACTTCTACAAGGTGTCTGGAATCTGGACAAATACTCAGAAATTCCACCTAAATTCTTTTTTTTAGGTATTTGGGGCTCGAAAGGTAACATGTTTTCAGGTTGCAAACCTGCTTCAGTCCAGTCTGGAGAATAGAAACGATGAATGAAGTCTCTGTGTACCCCACTCACTAGCTGTAAAGTTTGACTATTGTATCCCTGTTTTGGGGAGTGGTATTTTTCTCTTAGTCAGATGTTTTATTTAGCATTCATATTTTAAAGCCCTAGCTTTAAATTGGGGTTTTGGGTATGACTTTTCACCCTGGAGTTTGATTTTAAACCATTATCCTAAAATATATTTGTATATTGCCTTAGGTCAGCTGTAGTCACTTTGCAAGCATTCCTCTGAATTTTTAATTTTTGCTGGATATTTTTTATTAAAAATTTTTTTTCATTTAAAATTTATACTTTTTGCAAGATATTATTTAATTTTTTCGAAAATTTTTTCACTTATCTTTTAACTTTCTATCTAAAGAATCTATGCATTTAAAGATTAAAAACATTGTGTAGCATACTTAGCTATTCTTCAGGAAGTTTACAGAATATTCACTGTATCATATTACCAGAAATGGAATTTCTGCCACATTACTTATTTCTTAATATTTATTATAAATTTAAGAATATTACATAAAAGAGAGAGGGATTGAATAATTAGCCTGATATAAATTATTAACAGCTATTCAACAGCTCAAATTTAAATTGTTTTCTTGGAAAATTAATGACATTTATTTATTTCAATATCAACAAATGATAGAAATTTGAATTTGCAAGTAGGTTCATAGCAATAAAAATTATGAATCCCCCCTTCAATTACCCAAAACAATAATTTTAGATAATCTCCAGACGCTTTTGCCAAATGAAAATCATCCCAGGCAATTAGTCCATTACTGCCTTTGCCCAAAATTACACACATTTTCTGTTCTCTATTATACATTCCTCGGCTCTTAACCAGATTCTCCCTCTTCACCTAACACTTTCAGATTTATGACTCATTTAAGTCTATCTTTTTAATTTGGCTGCTCCTCAAGTAACTGCCTTTCAGACCACTTTCCTTCTCAATATGTTGAATAGTTCTCAAAAAAAAAAAAAAGAAGGAGAAGAAGAAAGCTGATTTACTTCCTCATCTAGCTCAGACTCGATAGAAAACTCAATTTTCCTACCACCTCCAAGGTTCATATGTTATGATTCCTTGTGGGAGAGCGTATTTACATTTTTTATTTATTTAGTGTGGTTAATTTGGATGAAAGACATTTGTGATGAGCATAGTAGTTTGTTATTTGAGTCCCATCATCTTGAAACATTTGGGAGTGAGTTACTCTCTTTCCATTAACTAACTAGGTAATATTGGACAAGTCAAAATTCTATATCTGAAAACTGATATTATTATTGAGAATAATATTAGCATTTCAATGGCAGGATTGTGTTGAAGATTAAATAAAATATTTTAGGGCTGAGTTTAGTATATGTGTGAGTCTTTGAATGAAATTTAATATGTCTAAATTTTATTAGAAATATGTTTATTAAAATGAGTTATTTATAGAAATATGATTTTAGTAAATATATATAAATTATGCTAGAAATATATATCAATGGAAAATATTATTTATAGAAATAAATAGAAATATAGATATCATATATATTATATAAAAATGCCTTTTTAGATATATAGAAAAGGAAAATCAAAGATACTTACATGAATTTTTTTGCCTTTTGCACAATTCAGTATACCTGCAATATTCTTTTACTTCTTTATTTCCACCCAAATCCTCATTCTAATTCAATAAAGCAATTTTAGTAACTGTAGTTCCCAGAAATCACTACTTATTCCAAAATAACATAAATTTGCACTAAATTGCATTATTATTTAATTTCATATGGGCATATATGGTTTTCCATGAACTTGACTGAGAGTCTCCTAAGGACAAATGACAATAAAAAGTTCCCTGCAGCTAGCTCAATATGTGCAATGTAGTAGATATCCAATACTTACTTGGGTAGGACCTATTGAACTTGCATTTCAAGGCTACTACCTCTTCCCTTGCACATCCTCAAGGGTAAAGAAAAGGTTTAATTTCTGGAGAAATAGCATCAAAGAGGCTGTAGTCTCTAAAAAACCGGCAAAAGGAATGGGCCCACTTCTGGGAACGGGGTATTAATTAGAAGTTTCCATGTTGAACTTTGAGACGAGCAGATCCCTTCTTCCATCTTGTTGGACAATTACATTTTCCAGGTGTCTATTTTGACACAGTAAGAGAATTTGGTTATAGGCCACATAGAAAAAGTCTAGTGTATGTTACTAATTTGTACATGCCCAGTTGATTTTTTTTTAAAAAAATGCATTAATAGCTCTTGTTAAAACACAGATTGCTAGTCATTTTAGGGACCTGATAGATCTACATGGGGTGAAAAGACAAAGGAATTATGAACTCTTAAAAAAAAATGGTATGTAACAGAATGTACAATATGTCTTAGTTCAGTAAATATTAATCTTTCATTTTCAGAAGACTATAATCATTGTGTTAAGATTTGAACAGAATATAGTATGCTTTGGAGAGATGTAAAATGGAAAGCAACAGCACTGGTTTTGGAAAAGAAGTAAAATCCTCATTTACCATAACAGAGAGCAAATAATACTAACTTCTGAAAGTATCAAATAAAGAATGACAGATAAAACATAATGTTTAGAAACTTGAATTTAAAAACTTCAGAAAAAATGGAAATTGTGGAAGAAAGAAGTTGCTGGATTATGGGACCAGAGGTTGGTAGTAAGAGATAAGAGGGCAAATTTGTGAATTTTGATACATTCTTTATATTACTGCTTTATTTCTAACTACACACATTCTTGTTTTTGATTAAATAAAATTAATTTTGAAAATACATGATTTGGAACTAAAATTTGATATTTAATTTGCATCCATGATTAGCTAAATTGTTCTCTTTAAGTAAGTTCTAAATATGGCAATGTTAAAGTAACATATTTAATGTAGTAATCTTCCAGAATCAGAATAATACTCTCTTTAATTTGAATAGTATACACGAATTTGCTGTAAATGTTTTATGCTGGTTTCACCATTTTTGTACTGCTTCAAAAAGTGAAAATTTTAAAGTCCAGTCTATAAATATTCCTCAAGTACTTTTCTTCAATTACACCATCTAGTCTTAAATATACTTCTAAAACATTAAATAACACAGATAACTATCTTGCTCAGTAGTTTCCTTGTCAAAATCGTATGCCTTTTATTTAGTCTTGATGTTAAATACCATTTATTTACATTACAAACTAGAAATACATATATGCCACTTTGATGTATTGGATTCTCTGTTCCCATCTTCTTTTTTGTATTCTTCTTTATGGATCATATCCTTCTTTCAGTATTTTCCAGAGAATAAATATGTAGGAGTGAATTTCTTGAGACTTTGCATATCTTGCAATACTTTTATTGTGCTCCCTAATTCCCTAGATTTTCCAGACTTTGGTAAAAATCCATGACTTCCCCTAGTTTTTATTCATTTTTTGTCATATGTGTGCAATTTTATTTCACTACTATTTTTAAGATATTTTAAATGTAAAGGATACTTTATTGCGGTAGTTGTAATTTTAAAGTGTATGAGGCAGTGTTTTATAAGTAGAGGAAGATTTTTTTTTTTAACTTCTAATTGTAGTAACACACCTACAATTCAAAATTTCCCATTTTAAGCACCTCCAACTATACAATTCAGTGCTACTAGTTACATTCACAATATGGTGCTACCATCACCAACATCCATTATCTCAAGTTTTCATCACCTCAAACAGATACTTTGCAGCCATTAAGGAATAACACCCCTTTACCCTTTACCCTGAGGCTGCTGGTAACCTGTAATCTTCTATCTGTCTCTATGATTGTACGTGTTCTAGGTATTTCATATAAGTGAAATCATATAATATGCCTTTTTGTGTCTGGCTTCTTTCACTCAACATGATGTCTTCAAGGTTTGTCCATGTTGTAGTATAGATCAGAACTTCATTTTTTTTTTATGACTGAACAATATTCCATTGTATGTCATTTAGTTCATTCATCTGCTGATTGGCACTTGGATTGCTTCCACCTTTTGGCTATTGTCAATAATGCTGCTATGAACATGGATGTACAAATATCTGTTTGAGTCTTTGATTTCAGTTCTTTTTGGGTATTTTCCAAGAAGCAGGATTGCCAGGCCATACGGAAAATCTATGTTCAACTTTCAGAGGCACCACCAAGCTGATTCCAAGTCTGTTATTTTCTGTTGTTTTATTCTTTTAAATAATAGCCATTGTAGTTATTGTGAATTTTTATCTCATTGTGGTTTTGATTTGCATTTTCTCAGTGACCAATGATGTTGAATATCTTTTCATGTTCTTAATGAAAGAATATAATCAAAAGGTCCCACCGACAATATATCTGCAGCTACAGGAATGGGATTAAAAGAACATGACCTTTTCTGGGTTATATAACAGCATCAATCTAGCACAAGGTCCAATTTCATTCTTTTGATATGGATATCCAGTTTTCCCAGCACCATTTGTTTCCCTTTTCTACACGGTCCTTAGCACCCTTGTAGAAAATCAGATGGCTTTGACCCTACCTTGGATTTATGAAAGCGATTAGATTCAAACCTTTCTTCTGAGCAGAGCCAGTTTCTATTCCTTTGACGTATATCTTCCAAAATTTGTATGACATGTTTATTTGATGTTGCCTTTCTCCACTGTCATTGCACATGCAGTCTTTCTTTAAATTTAATTTTATATTTATTTTTTCTCTACTTATATATGCTTTTGTGTTTTGAGGAGTGCAGATGTAAACTCATACCAATTCACTCAAGATGTCTTCTGGGTGCATACATCCTTTTCTAATGGAAAGAAAACTGCTTCATTCAACAAATATTTGTAGAATAGGCATTATCTTCAAGTTAATATATATCATAATATATAATACATATATTAAAGGACAAATCTTATAGGATAAATAGATATTTTTGCTGTAAATACAATTTAATTTAAAAATTACATAAGAATATCCCAAATAGACTTTATGAAATTGAAATATAAGAAAGCTTCCTCTTGTGTCAAACATGTCAACCATTCAAAAATTTTAATAACATCAAATTTGGACAGTCACACCATTTTGTCTGCTGTTTTATCAAATAAATTGCTTGTTTGTGATTCTCATCTACTGCGATGGTTTGAAGCTTCCTGGACTACAGAAACGTATGTGCTTAAAGTTAATCCATTCCTGTGGAGGTGGACCCATTGCAAGTTAAGACTTAGGTGAGTAAGATCTTATATTAAGATGTGCCCCATCTTATTTAAGCTGAATCTCAATTCTCTTGCTGGAGTCATTTATAAGAGGATGAAATTCAGACAAAGAGAAGGAAAGCCACAGAAGCTGAGAGAGAAAGCCAGAGGGAATAAGAAATGCAGACGAGAAGGGAGAGAACAGCAGACACTGCCAGGTGTCTTGTCATGTGACAGAGGAGTCCAGGATTGCTGGAAGCCAGTCTGGGAAGAAAGCATCACCTTTATAAATGGAAGAGTTGTGAAGAATTTTATAAATGGATAATGGAAAGACTCTGGAAGAATTGTGAAATGGTTGAATTGTGAAGGCCTAGACTGCCTTGAAGAGACTGTTGGTAGAAACATGGACATGGACACTAAAGATGCTTCAAATGAGGCCTTAGACAGAAATGATGAATGTATCATTGCCAACTGGAAGAATGCTGTTCCAGTTTGCTAAGGTTGCCAGAATGTAAAATACCAGAAATGGATTGGCTTTTATAAAGGGGGTTTATTTGGTTACAAAGTCACAGTCCTAAGGCCATAAAAGTGCCTGAAGTAGGGCATCAGCAATAGAGTACCTTCACAGAAGAACAGTGATGGTGTCCTGAAAACTTCTGTCAGCTAGGAAGAACCTGGCTTGTGTCTGCTCTGGGTTTCTCGTTTCAAAGGCTTTCTCCCAGGATGTTTCTTTCTAAGAGTCTTGGGGTGTTCTCTTAGTTTCTCCCAGGCATACTCTGAGCTAGCAGAAGTCTGTTTCCAATGGCCATCTCCAAAATGTCTCTCTCAGCTTCAGTACTGAGCTCCTTCTGTCTGTGAGCTCTTATAGGATTACAGTGATTAAGAGCCACATTGAATGGTGGGGTAACACCTCCATGGAAATAATTTAATCAAAGGTATTACCTATATTTGGGTGGGTCACATCTCCATGGGAACATTCAATCAAGAGGTCACACCCTAATCTAAAAGATTGCTCAATCTTCCCCCACAAGATTGCATCAAAGAATATGGCTTTTTCTGTGGGGCATATATACACAAACTAGCACAAAAGGTGATCCTTGTTTTATAGTGGCAGAAAATTTGGCAAAATTGAGTCCTAATGTCAGGTGGAAGGCAGAATTTGAAAGTGATAAGCTTGGATACTTAGCTGAGGAGTCTTCCAAATTAAATGTGGAAAGTGCAACCTGGTTTCTCCTTGCAGCTTATAGAAAAATGTAAAAGAAAGGGATATGCTGAGAATAGAACTCCTGGGTGAAAAAGAAACCAGAAACTGATGGTTTGGAAAATTCTGAGTTTCTGGAAAATGAGTCCACAGAGACTAAAGCCCCATGTGAGAATTTGACTGAACAAGGAACCAGTCAGCCATTTCAAAGCAAGTCAGCATTGGCAATGTAGTTATACAGAATGGATTTGTGGAAAGTCCTATTGTCTGACAGTTGAGACTCCTTTTTGTGTCATGTGAAGCTAACAAGTGTTTTGAGGGAGCTATATGAACAGAACCACTGCAAGCCTGGACTGAAAGAGAGGGAAAATGGATTGATTGATGGAAAATGTCTTCAAAGGCAGAACATGGAAGCTGAGATCTTTATTGAAGACATCTTCTCAGGCCAGAACAGCAGACCCAACCATGTGTGTGGAAAGGTGAGTATGCCCTGGAACTTGGAGAGGGCATGCCTGCTGCCTTGTTGTTCAGGAAGAGTGTTACCACCACCACCACCCCCCCCCACACACACACAGGTTTCTCAGATGCCTGGGGGAGCATGGAGAGGCTAGCTGCCAGCTAATGCTTGATAAGGATGGAGCCAAGATCATGACCATCAATCCAATGCTTGAAGGTGTTGAATCCTTCATCCCAGTGTTTGAGGAGAGCTTGGCTACTGTGCAAGCATTTGGAAAATGTGAGGCTGCTATTCCATCAGTCCTGGAAGACAAGGCATGAACCCATAGATGATTCTCAGAACAAAAAAAATCTAATGGAGTATGCCCTGCATGTTTCAAAATTGTTTGGGAGCCATGTTTTCCTTTCAATTTCTCCTATGAAAATGGGAACATATATCCTTTGACTGTCCCTCCATTGTATATTAGAAGAGATATCTTTTTCTAAGTTCACATGTCCACATTTGGAGGGGAATTGTGCTTCAGGACAGACCATACCTGTAACTGATTTTGATGAGACTTTGTACTTAGTTTTGTAATTGTGATGACTTAAGGCTTTGGGATACTGTGATGGAATGACTGCATTTTGCAAATGGAAAGAACATGTATTTTTAGGGCCCAGAGGGTGGAGTGTGATGGTTTGAAGCTGTATATGAATCCAAGAAAAGTTTTTTCTTAAGGTTAATCCATCTCTGTGGGGGTGGACCCATTGTAAATAGGACTTTTGGGTGGGTAGGATCTTAAGATATGGCCCACCTTATACAGGAATGGATTTAAATCCTATTGCTTGAGCCCTCTATAGAAGAATGAAATTCAGACAAAGAGAGAGAAAGCCACAGAAAGCAACAAAACATAGAAGAGAAAGGAGAGAACAATTGTTGCTGCCCTGTGCCTTGTAATGCGACAGATGGGGAGAAACATTGCCTGTTGATTCCTGATTTGGACATTTTCATGGCCTCAGAACTGGCAGCTTTCAGTTGTGAACTAATAAATTCCCATTGTTAAAATCTGAACAATTTCTGATCTGTTGCATTTTAGCAACCTAGCAGACTAGAACCATACATAGGAGATAAAATAATCATTAACTATTATCAAAAATAATAATATTAACATTATATACCTTTCTTAAAATTATGTTCCATTTCAAAAACTGCAAGAAACTGAGCTGAGCTATGAAAAATTTCACATCATAGTTTTTATGAATAAATTTTCAACTGAATTTTAATGTAATAACAGACTATGGCTACAACTTATGAATCTTTTCTTCACTGATGTGTCCTGTGTCCACTAAGGCAAATTTATAAGAAATAGAAATTCAGCCAAAGATGCAGTATTTCTCAGTGTTGAAAGGTGTCTTAGTGTTCATTTGTACATATGAGCAATTAGAATAATTCATATGGAAGAATTTCACAAATGCTGTAAAGTGTCATTAAAATTGTAGTTATTATTTGGTGTTATTATTTGGTCTATTGTCCAGCTCCTTGAACAAATATTGGTACTATCAGTCAATAAACCCATACTGGATTGTTACAATACACACACACACACACACACACACATATATACATATTCAGTCTCTTGAATGTGTGCATATGTGTGTGTGTGTATATATATTTACAAACTTGTATTTTTATAGCATATAAGGTAGTGGCATTCAGTAATAACTAAAGATAAAAATTATTTCAGCACTTTAATAGTGCGCTCACAGCGATAATATAATAATATAAAAGTATAAATGAAAGTGGGATGAGAAAAAGATAAGTAGAATCAATGACAAAAATAACTGACAAAAAAAAAATCCTTCTAAGCACCCTTAGTTAGATTGTTAATATTCTATTCAGCAAATATTCATTAGCTGCTTACTCTCAAAAGATGGTTTGTAGTCTTGGCCTATGGCACAAAAAGGAACTGGAAAGTTTACTGCCATTAAGACATTACAAAGTTAGAAGTGCTGATGACTAGGTAAAGCTGCCAAGTTCCCTCATCACATTATTATAAAATAGTTACCTAAAGGAAAAGAAGTGAGTCAGTATATCATGCAACTATTCATCCATGTAGAAATAGCATCTTTCATTTGAGCTTGCAATATAAAGGTGATAATTTCATTGTCCTGCAGTTCTTTCCTATTTATTTTTTCCTTGTAAGAGAAAACTTACCTGGATGATACCTTCCCTTTTCTTTGGATTTCCAAAATGTACCATAGAACATTTCTAATTTAGGTCTATTCTTTCAGAAAATTGTCAAATATGTATTTTTAAAGGTACGTATCATGATGTAATTTTAGCAGATGAATGTTAGGTAGCATTATGCATTTTGCAATATCTTTAGAAAAAGATGCTTTGAATGAGAACTGGTTTGTAGGGACTGTTTTAGTCTATGAGGCTGCTTAAACACGTACCATGAAATTGTTTGGCTTTAGCAGTGGGAATTTATTAGATTACAGTTTTGAGACTGGAAAATGTTCCAAATCAAGGCATCACCAAGGTGATGCTTTCTCCCCAAGACTGTGACATTCTGGGGCTGGCTGCTGCCAACCCTTTGTCCTTAGCTTTCCACATGGCAAGGCACATGGCAGCATCTCTTGGTCTCTTCCTTCTCTTCCCAATTCCATTTCAGCTTCTTGCTTCCTGTGATTTTCTCTCTCTGTCTGAATTTCATTTTCTTATAAAGGAATCCAGCAATAGGATAAAGCCTATTCTGATTCAAGTGGATTACACTTTAACTGAAGTAACTTCATCAAAATGTCCTACTTACAATGAGTTTGCACCATAGGAATGGATTAATTTTATGAACATGTTTTTCTGGGGTACATATAGTTTTAGACCACCATAGGGATTTATTTTTAATATTTTTCATTAGAGAAAGTCTTGTTTTATAGAAAATAACATGCAGAATATATAGAGTTCTCATACAATGTATTCTCATTAACCTGCAAAAGTGTGGTACCCTTCTATAATTGATGAAAGAATATTATTATAATTATGCTAACTATAGTCCATAGTTTATATTAAGGTTCACTGTTTGTCATATACAGTCCTATGTTATTTTTTCAAATGTTCTTTTAATATATATAAAACCTAAAATTTCTCCTTTTAACTATATTGAAATACAAAATTCAGTGATGTCAATCACATTCACAATGCTGTGCTACCATCACTACCATCCATTATCAAAGCCTTTCCATCAACCTAAACAGAAATTCTGCACAAATTAAGTATTAACTCCCCACTCCCTAACCTCCCATCCATGGCAAACTGTATTATAATTTGATTCTCTGAATTGGCTTAATCTAAATATTTCTTATCAATGAGATCATACAATATTTGGCCTTTTGTGCCTGGCTTATTTCACTCAACAAGAACTTTTTCAAGGTTCATCCATGTTGTCACATGCATCAGAACTTCCTTCCTTCTTATGGTTGAATAATATTCCATTCTACATATATACCACATTTTGTTTATCCATTCATCTGTTGATGGACACTTGGGCTTCATTCATCTTTTAGCAATTGTGAATAACACCACTATGAACTTCAGTGTGAAAATATGTGTTCAAATCCCTGTCTTCAATTAAATGGGGTTGCCGGGTCATATGGTTTGCTGGTTTGGATATATTATGTCTCCCCAAAAGCCATGTTTTGATCCAGTCTTGTGGAATATTTGGATTAGGTTTTGTGAAGATGTTACTCACCCAACTGTAGGTGAAAGATTTTGATTAGATATTTCCATGAAAGTGTGGGCCCCACACATTTAGCATGGGTCTTAATTAAATCACTGGAGTCCTATAAGAGAACTCATAGACAGAAGGAGCGCAGAGAAGCTGAGAGAGACATTTTTGGGAAATGCATTTTGAAACACAATCTGGGAGCAAAGGACCAGCAGACATCAGCCATGTGCCTTTCCAGCTGACAGAGATGTTCCGGACACCATCGGCCATTCTTCAATGAAGGTATCCTCTTGTTTATGCCTTAGTTTGGACATTTTTATAGCCTTAGAACTATAAATATGTAACTTAATAAATCCCCTTTATAAAAGCCAATCCATTTCTGGTATTTTGCATAATGGCAGCATTAGCAACCTAGAACATATGGTAATTCTATACTTAACTTTTGGAAGCACTGTCAAACTGTTTTTCTATGTCTGTACCATTTTACATTCCCTCCAACAATGAATAAGTGTTTACATTTCTCCATATTCTTTCTAACACTTGCTATTTTCCTTTTTTTTTTTTAATAGAAGCCATTCTAGTGGGTGTGAAATGGAAACTTGCTCACTGTGGTTTTGATTTGCATTTCCTTAATGCCTATTGTTGCTGAGTATCTTTTTGTGTAATTAATGGCCATTAGTATATCTTCTTTGAAGAAATGCCTATTAAAGTCTTTTGTCCAATTTTAATTGGTTTGTTTCTTTTTGTTGTAGAGTTGTAGAATTTCTTTATATACTCTGAATATTAATCCCTTATGGGATATGTGGTTTCTAATTATTTTCTACCATTCTCTAAGTTATCTTTTTACTTTAATGATGAATTCCTTTGATGCACAAAACTTTTAAATTTTGATGAAGTATGCATTTCAGAGCTATGTTTCCTTCTCACCACAGCCTTTGCTGCATTCTATAAGTTTTGTTATATTGTGATTTCATTTTCATTTGCCTCGAGGTATTTCCTAACTTCCCTTGTGATTTCTTCTTTAACTTTTGGTTAAGAGTGTGCTGTTTTAATTTCCACATATTTGTGAATTTTCCAGTTCTCCCTCAGTTATTGATCTCTAGCTTTGTTCCATTGTGGTTGGAGGGAATACATTGTTGTGATTTCATGTTTTTTGTATTGAGACTTGTTTTGTGATCTAACATTATCTTTCCTTGAGAATTATACACATGCATTAGAGAAGAATATGTTTTCTGCTGCTATTGGGTTCAGTGCCCTGTATGTGTTGGTCAGGTCTATTTGGTTCATAGTATTGTTCAAGTCTTCTATTTCATTGTTTATCTTCTGTCTATATGTTCTATCCATTACTGAGAGTGGTGTATTGAAGTCTCCTAGAATTAACGTATAACCGTCTCTTTCTCCCTTCTTATCTGTCAATATTTGCATCATATATTTTGGATCTTTGTGATTAGGTGCATATACACTTACAATTGTTAGTGTAAATTGTATTCTAAAATTCTTGTGGTATTGGCCCCTTTATCAGTATAAAGTGACCTTCTTTGCCCCTTGAAACAATTTTTTGACTTACAGTCTATTTTATCTGATATTAGTATAGTTACCCTAGCTCTCCTGAAGTTATTATTCACATGGTATATTTTTCCCATCCCTTCACTTTTAATTTTCTGTGTCTGAATTTAAGGTCAGTTTTTTGTATACAGTATATAGTTAAGTGACACTTTTTAATGATTTTGTCATTCTCTGCCTTTTGACTGGGGAGTTTAATCTATTTACATTTACAGTAACTAATGATAATGTAGGACTTTCTTCTGTCATTTTGCTATTTGTCTCTCAATTCTTCCATTAATGCCTACTTTTATATTTATTTTACACTTTGTATTATACCAATTTGAGTCCCTTCTCATTTCCTTCTCTATATATTATTCATATATTTTCTTTGTGGTTACCAATTAAATTTAAGATGCTAAATATACAACAAACACATCTGATCTGATGCCAAATTAACTTCAATACATACACTGTGCCAATACCCTTCTGCCCCCACCTTTTTGTTGTCGTTGTTGCTTACTATATCTTTATGTGCTTATTTCCAAAACCACAGATTTATCATTGATTTTTATGTATTTGAAATTTAGAACCTGTAAGAAGTAAAAAGTGTTACATACCAAAAACATAATGCAGTAGAATTGATATTTCTAATTACCCTTCTGGTTACCTTTACAGAAAGTCTTAATTTTTTTGCCACTTTGATCCACTGTCTAGGTTTTTCTTTAATTTTAAAAAACTTACTTTAGTATTGTTTGCAGGGCATGTGTAATATGATGAACTTGTTCAGTTTTTCTTTATCTGAGAATGTCTATGTGCCTCCCTCATTTTCTCAAGAAATTCTAACCAGATATAAAAATTGAGGTTGGCAATTTTTTCCTTATACAGTTTAAATGTTTCATCTCACTGTCTTCTTGACTCCATGGTCTCTGATGAGAAATCAGAACAATCTTATTGTGACTTCCCTGTGTATAGCATGTGGCTTTTCTCTTGTATCTTTCAGAATTCTTTGTTCTTGGCATTTGATAATTTGACTAATATGTACCTGGGTGTGGTTCTTTTTGAGATTATCCTGTTTGGGTTTCATTGCATTGAAATTTTGGGTATACATATTCATGTATTTCATTAAATTTGAGAAGATATCTGCCATTATTTCTTTGAATATTCCCTTTTTCTCTTTTTTCGTTCGTTCTTCTCCCTCTGAGATCCCCATAATGAATGTATTTGTACATTTGATGGAGTCTCACAGGTCCTTAGACTCTGTTATCTTTTTCTATATTCTTTTTATTTTTCTGTTCCTAAGCCTGAATCATTAAAATTGTCTTGTCATAGAGTTCACTGATTTTTTTTTTTTTTTCCGTCCAGGTCAAATCTGCTGTAGAAACCCTGTGGGGAATATTTCCTTTCAGTTATTGTAGTCTTCAATTACAGTATTTCTGTTTGATTTCTTTTTAAAATGTCTATCTCTTTATTAACATTCTCATTTTATTTTTGCTTTCCTGACACCCTTTAGTTCTTTTTCTCTGTTTTCCTTTATTTCCTCCAGCATATTTAGTATTTTTTTTTTTTTTTTTTTTTGTATATAAGTTTTGTCTGGTATGTCCACAGTTTTGTCTTCTTTTTGATTGCTTCTGAATTTTTATCTTGTTCCTTTGGATGGACCATTGTTTCCTCTTTCTTTGTTACTCTTGTGATCTTTTTTCCACACTGTTCATTTTAATATTTTAAGTGTAAACTCTGGGGTTTAGTCCCTGAGAAGTCTGTTCCTGTTCCTTTGTTTTATCCAGCTTTTAGTGTGACTGAGATTTCCTTGAGTGCCAAGAGCTAAGTATATATATATACACACACACATATATACACACATGTATGTGTATATATATATATATATTACAATGCAAACAACCCCTCTCACAATCTTTGTAAATTCATTTCTGTGTTGGCTGGTGGTATCCTTTGGAGTTTAACATTTCTATTAAGAAGATCAGTCTGAGGCAAATGCAAAGTACAGGCTCCTACCAATTTTCTGAGACTGTTACCACTAGCTTTTCCCATAGCTTCTAATGCTGGGTTTTCTTGATTAAGCCTTCACCCATTTACTTCAACCCTTTAACTATTTTCTAGAGTTATGAGGCAGATGAATCTGCCAGTATGCTAGTTATACAAAGATTTGTGGATGAACAGCATCCTGAAACATCTTATACCATCACCTTTGTAAATAGGGATCCTACTTTTTAAAATTTCCATCATTGTGTTTCTTGACTAAGTGTACTTTTCTTCTTATCCATTTGAATAAGTGAATTTAGTATAGTTTTGCTAAATTGTGATGTTTTCATTATTTGAAAGTACTCATTCTGTCTGTCACCTCTTATGTGGAAGTAAGCCTTAGGCAAATGTAGGCCTGATAAATAGTGTCAAATACATGATACGCAGTTATTTTAAGAAAGATTTTTTTTCTTTCCATCACTTCCAGACTTTCTAGCTGTGTAATCACATTTTTGTTCTAATATTAACTTTATGGACTTTCCTAACAATAACAAAATATATTCAATCATGGATTACCTCTCTTCATTACCTAGGCTATACATGTCAAGTTATTTATTATTTTCTATAGTTTTGCCACTAGTTCTGTTCCCCACAGATTGCTCTCACAAAATAGACTGCCCACAGAGAATGTAAGTTTGCCAAATTGTATGGAACATTCAGTACCCAAATCTGTCTGATAGACCAAAGGCTATATATATATAGAAATAACAGCTATTCCAAATAGCCCTTGGGCTCCATGTATGGACTTTTAGTTTTAGGATTGTTATACCATAGTCCTTTCTGTTTGATTAATTGAGAACAAGCAAGTGTAGCACTGTAAATTTATAATCAACAATAAACATAAATTAGGTGTCCCTTGTAACAGTGAGGATGACAAGTGAGAATAGAAGCAATACTATTGCTTGAAGATACTCAAATTATTGTTAATATAATACTTGCTTGTTTAAAGTTTAGAATGCATGTCATAACATTTTGGTTACTAAAATGCCTTACCTTAAAGTATTTATTTTATGTGAAACTGTTATAACTTATAAGAATATAAATAGCATTTTTCAGTGTTACAAGGAACTTGATTAGAATCATATAATACTAATAACTAAAGTCTGTTTTCAAATATTTATAAGGAAAGGAATAGTGATTAGATATAGTATTAGTTTTATGACTCTGGAGTAAATCTTACATTTCCATGATTGGAATATTCACTTATTAATAAATCTCCAATGTAAGGGTTATATTAAGTCACAGGTTTGTGGAATTGGCAGGTCCAAAATCCAAAGGACAGGCCTGATACAGGAAACCAAAAATCAATGAACATTTTTGATGATTTCCACAGGAGAAGCTGGCTAGCTAATGAAGAGATGGAGATTCTTTCTTCTGATTGCTGAAATCATCATTTCTCTTTGTAAGGTCTATAACTGATTGGATGAGACTTCTCTCATTGTTAGATGATTGTAGATGAAATCAACTTACTGGTAATTAAAATTAGGTAAAAATTAAAACAGTGATTATTAGAACAATCAACTGAACAGCACAGCCTACCAAGTTGACTGATGAACTAGTCATCACAGTCCATGCTTTTTCAACTTGGCACACAATCACATTTCCTTAAACCATACTTAATCTTTAAATTAAAACAACATCATATTTTTGCTTAATTATACTCAACTGTACCATGTACAACTGGAAAAATACTACCTCTTTCCCAGAAGAGAGTAAAAATCCTAAGGTAATATTTACTGTTAAACTTAATAGCCCATAACTAAAATACTAGACATAAAGTTAGCACAACACATGCAATATGATAAGAGGATAAGATTGGGAAGGAAACAAAATTATTTGATTTATGTATATATACAAACATTCATAACAAAGTAAGGAAGTAATACTCATCAGCATTACAGTCCTCAATTCTGTAACTGGTCAGTCATGTGACCATAGATCATATTTACAACTTCCTTCCTCTTCTACCCATTCCATATACTCTTTACCCTCAGAAAGCAACTCAGCTGGTCATGGGTCTTTTCTTGTTGGGGTGACCCACACCTTCATTCCTGAGGTTTCTGGGCTATTAGTAGCCTTGCCTGGATTGGGTTGTTTCAGTTTCCCATTCACTTTAATCACAGGGCATGATAGCACTAAGAGACACCCTAAGGGATCTCCTGTATTCCAGGCAAACTCTTATTTACCTCCTTTGTGTAGTAGCAGTCCTATTTCTTCTTGATAATCAGGATCAATAATTCCTTTCTTTGCCTGTTGATTCAAAAGTATGAGGAACCCAAAGTGGCCAGCTGGCAGTCTTAACTTTCAGTTGAATGCAATCTTTGTTGTCTCTCCTGCAGAAGCACTCCTCTTTTGGAACTAAGACTTTAGATGAGCAGAGCTTTAGGTTGTGGGTAAAGGAACTAAAAATATTTCTAGTGGGTCACCAGGGCCAGCAGTGAGTGGTGTCTCTCCCATTTTCACCCATATGATTCCTGGACCCGTGAATTCTGGCTATGGGAGAAAAGCACCATACAGTGGATGCTGATTTAGAGCATATACAGCCTCCTTGAAATCATTGCCCCTGCCCTGAAAGGAATTGCTACCCAGTTAGTGCTGTGATTGAATCAACAAAAGGCCATTCTGATGTTCTATTGATCCAGCTGCCTTGGGATGATGGGGAACATCATAAGACCAGTGAATTCCAAGAGCATGGGCCTATTCCTGCTCTTAATTTTCCAGGTTGGTTTCTTGATCAGAAACAATGCTGTGAAATACCATGACAGTGAATAAGACAATCTGTGAGTCCACAAATGTTATTTTTGGCAAAAGCATGTAGGGAAGGCGAACCCATATCTGGAGCATGTGTCTGTTTCCCTTAGAAAAATAATTGCCCCTTCGATGATGGAAGCAGTCCAATGTAATCAACTTGCCACCAAGTAGCAGGCTGATCTTCTTGGGGAGTGGTTCCATATCAGGGATTGAGTGTTGGTCTCTGCTATGGGCAGATTGGGCACTCAGCAATGAGTGTAGCTAGGTTGAACTTTGTGAGTAGAACTCTAGTTTGCTGAGCATTCCATACAGAATATACATCTCTATCACCACAACTACTTTGTTCATGAGCCCATTGAACAATGACAGGAGTGTCTGGAGAAATAGCCGGTGTGGTATTCACAGAATGGTTAATCATAATCATTTGATTATTAAAATCCTCCTATGGTAAACATTCATGTGAGACACAGATATCTTAATATTTGCTTGTATGCTCAGAAAACTCTATCCACATACATTTCCCTAAGACTTCTCTGTCACCAATTTTGCAATCATGTTCCTTCCAAGTCCCTGACCATCCAGCCAAACCATTGGCCAGGGCCCATGAATCAGGATATAAACACACCTCTGGCAATTTCTAACTCCAACAAAATGAACAACCACGTTCACTTCTCAAAGTTCTGCCCACTGAGAGGATTTCCCCTCACCACTCTCCTTCAGTGATGCTCCAGAAAGGACTATAGCTTTGCAGCTGTCCATTTCAGGTAGTATCTGTATACCACACAAAACTATTTGTAAACTAGACCTTAGGCTTTTCTTCCTCAGTCAACTGATTATGAGAAACTCCCCCAGCAGGCCAGAGATGTGGGCTGGGAAAGGAAAGGTAATATGTCATGAATGGGGTCCATGGGCATTTGTGCCTCTTCCTTATGTAACTTATTTGTGCCTTCAGGACCTGCTTGAGCCCTATCTTGTATATACCAGATCCATTTTATGATAGAGTTCTGCTGTGCATGTCCAACTTTATGGTTTGATGGGCCAGATAACACTCAGTTCATGATAGGCAACTCAGGTACCATGGTAACTTGATGGGCTGTTGTTAAGCATTCAGTCTCTACAAAGGCCCAATAGCAAGCCAAAAACTGTTTCTCAAAATGACAGTAGTTCTCTGCAGAAGATTGCATGGCTTTGCTACAAAGTCTTGTAGGTTTGCACTGTGGTTCTTCAATAAGGACCTGACAAAGGCTCCAGATAGCATCTCCATTTTCTACTGACACTTCCAGCACCATTGGATCTGCTGGATCATATAGTCCAAGTGGCAGAGCAGCTTACACAGCAGCCTGGGCCTGTCACAAAGCTTCCTCTTGTTCTTGACTCCACTCAAAGCTGGAAGTTTTCTGGTCACTCAGTAAGTGGGCCACAGTAGCATGCCTGTTCCAGTTTGCTAATGCTGCCCTTTTGCGAAACACCAGAAATGGATTGGCTCTATAAAGGGGGTTTATTTGGTTACAAAGTTACAGTCTTAAGGCCATAAAGTGTTCAAGATAAGGCATTAACAAAGGGTACTTTCACTGGAGAAAGGCCAGTGGCATCTGGAAAATGTCCGTTATCTGGGAAGGCAAGTGGCTGGTGTCTGCTGATCCCAGGTTGCATTCCAGCTCCTCTCTCAATTCCTGTGTGTTCTTCAAAGTGTCCCTCCTGGCTGTAGCTTGTCTGGGCCTGTGTGGCTCTTTTTAAAATACTCCAGTGATCCAATAATGATCCACACTGAATGGATGGAGACATATCTCCATGGAAACATTCAATCAAGAGGTCACACCCTAATCAAAGGTGTCATTCACAGTTGGGTGGGTCACATTTCCATGGAAGCACTCAAAGGATTCCAATCTAATCAACACTAATATGTCTGCCTCCACAAAGACTGCATCAAAGAACATGGAGTGTGGGGGGGGACATAACACATCCAAACTGGCACAACACACAAATGAGGAATAAGTCATCTCCAAAATCCAAATAGGCCAACTAGGCATTGTGCCTCTTTTTTTGGTCACAGGAGGGGCCAGATGCAACTGCTTATTCTTCAGCCTATAAGTGATTTCTTAATATGCCCTACACCACTGTACACCTAGAAATTTCACTGAGGTGGAAGGACCCTGGATTTCTGTTGGATTTATCTCCAATACCCTATATGCAAATGCCTGAGCAAGCAGTCTAGAGCAGTTGCTACTTGTGCCAATTTGGATTTATTATGTCCCCCACAAAAGCCATGATCTTTTATTTTTTTATGAAATTTTATTGAGATACATTCATGGAACATACAATCATCCAAAGTGCAAAATCAGTTGTGACAGGATATCATATAGTTGTGCATTCATCACCACAGTTTTTTGAACATTTTCATTACTCCAAGAAATAAAAATAAAAATAAGACTAAAAATAAAGGTAAAAACACCCAAAACATTTCTTGCTCCTTTCCCCCCTATTATTCATTTACTTTTTGTCCCCCTTTTTCTATGCATCAGTCCATACACTGGATAAAGGGAGTGGGCCACAAGTTTTTCACAATCATAAGAATTACCTCCCAAATGATTTCTCAACTCCATTTGAAACCTCTCAGCCACTGAAATTTTATTTTGTTTAATTTCTCTTCCCCCTTTTGGTCAAGAAGTCTTTCTGAATCCCATGCTGCCAGGCCCAGGCTCATCCCTAGGAGTCATGTCACACATTGCCAGGGAGATTTACACCCCTGGGAGTCATGTTCCACATAGTGGTGAGGGCAGTGAGTTTACCTGCAGTGATGGTTTAGAAAGAGAGGCCATATCTGAGCAACAAAAGATGTTCTCTGGGGATGACTCTTAGGCACATTTATAAGTAGGCTTTGCCTCTCCTTTGCAGTAGCAAACTTCATAAGTACAAGTCCCAAGATAGAGGGTTTTGCTTACTGCAATGATGGCTTGTGAGAATATCAGAAATTCCCCAGGTGGAAAAGTTTAATATTTCCAGTTTTTCCCCAGTCCCTCAAGGGGGCTTTGCAAATACATTTTTATTCTCTTCCCAAATTACTCTGGGATATACCAGGGTTTCATGCTAACCTGTACAAACCAACCAGATCTCACCCCCTATTCAAGGTTCCATGTAATTATGGTGTTTGAATAAACTGACCATACAAGTTAAATTACATAGCATGCTACAGAAAATATAGATCTTCCACCAAATAAATATTTCTTCCTTTGGTCTCACATAGAAGTCAAAGTCCTGAAACACAGTCAATTTCATCCTTCCCCCTTTAGTCTTGTTTAAATTAGTTCTAACCAAGTACATTTTGTTCATATCGCTAATTAAATTCTGATATCTTTTTCAGCTTCTTTAACATTGTTTTCTTGTGTGATTCTTAACTTTTTGTTGTCTAGTTGTCTGGTTTCCTTGATTACTCTAATCAGATTTTCCCAGAATAGGACTCAGGAAGAGGGTGTAATCAGTATTAGGTTTCCCTGAGGTTGAGACCCAGCAAGTTGTCAGACTTTCCTGTGAGGCCTCTAGATGCTGTGATTTTCCTATCCTGTCCAGTAGGTGGTGCTTTTCAGCCTGCAGCTCCCCACTGATGTAAAGAGCCATGTCCCTTTAATTTTCAGTTAACCCTGTCCCTGCCAGGGGCTGAGAGTGTCAGAAGCCAAGCTTAAATATTTTCTTTTTTTTCCTTTTTTTTCCCCCCCTAGGCCCTAGGGTTTGAATTCTCTGAGGGAGGGTAGTCACTTGAACTGGGACCCACCTCCCCCTTTTCTTAGGGAAAATAATCCCTTTAGGGATTTATCTCCTACATTTGACTTCTTTCTTTGATTCTCTGCCTATCTTACCTCCACCCTTGCCTGTGTCAGCACTGACAATTGAAGATGCCTGAGGCTTTCTCTAATGAGCTAGTTAGAAATGAGAGGGGAAAAAAGGAAAAAAAGAAAGAAATCCCCTTTTCAGAGTCAGTCCCCTGCCCTCCCCTCTCCCCCTCATGGTTACCAGTCAAGAACCACAATTGGTGCCTGTTTCTATGTGCCCCTTTTCTTGGGTCACAGCCCATTTCCAGTATTCTGAGCTCAGCCAATTCCAAAAGCCTCTGTTTTTATTTATTTATGTATTTTTTGTTCAATCAGTCCCTCATACTCTCTTCCAGGAGAAACCTCTGGGTTCCTTTCCTGCTTGCTCTGGGTTAATATATGCTCATAGCTTATATTCAGCAGTCCAAATTCATTAATTAAAACTGCAATAGAAACTTGGTTGACCTACCCTTCCTTTGTCCTAGTAGACTACTTATTTTCCCACAAAGAAGTCTTCCAACTCAGCCTGCCATGCCAGGGGGAGTGTGGCATCAGTTCTCAGTTTGGGGAGCTTTACTTATGATTCTTATGCTGTGATCTCAGCTATTCTACCCATCCCAGACTGGTGTATGATGTTTGTCTGTCACAGATGTCCCCCAACAGCTGTTCCAGACTATTTTCTAGTTGTTCCTGGCTATATACTAGTTGTTTCAGAGGACTAACTAAATTCCACACCTCACTATGCTGTCATCTTGTCCCACTTGCAAAGCTATGATCATTTAATCCAGTCTTGGGTGGAACTTTTGACTGAGTGGTTCCATGGAGATTTGACTCAATCAACTGTGAGTGAGAAGTGTGACTAAATTATTTCCATGGAGAGGTGGGCCCCACCTGTGTCAGTTTGTCTATATTATGTCCCCCAGAAAATGCCATGTTATTTGATGCAATCTTGTGGGGACAGATGTATTAGTGTTGATTAGATTAGAATTCTTTGATTGAGGGTTTCTATGGAGATGTGACAATCAACTGTGAGTGAAACATTTGATTGGGTAATTTCCATGGAAGTGTTACCCTTCCCATTCAGGGTGGGTGTTAATTGGATCACTGGAGTCATTTAAAGGAGTTCACAGATAGAAAGACCTGAGAACTGAGAGTAACATTTTGAAGAGGACCTGCAGCTAACAGAGGACAAAATGCCCCAAAAGCAGCATTTAGGAGAACACAATTTTGAAATACAACCCAGGAGCAAGCAGATGCCAGCCATGTGCCCTCTGATCTAAGAGAGGTCTCCATATACCAATGGCTATCCTTCAGTGAAGGTACCCTATTGCTGATGCCTTACCTTGGGCACTTTATGGCCTTAAGACTGTAACTTTGTAACCAAATAAACCCACTTTATAAAAGCCAACCAGTTTCTGATATTTTGCATAATGGCAACATTAGCAAACTGTAATACCACCCATTCAGGGTGGGGCTTGATTAGTTCACTGGAGTATTTAAGAGAACTCAAGAGCTGACACAGATACTTGCTTATGCTTGGAGACATTTGGAGATGCAGATAGAAGATCATTTAGAGATACTAAGCTAAGAAATGAAGCCCAGGGTTTGCCCCAGAGAAGCTAAGAGAGGACCCCCAGATGGTTAGAGAGAAACACCCTGGGAGAAAGAAGCACAGACATAAGGTTGCTGAGAGGATCCCAAAGACATTTTGGAGAAAGTTATTTTGAAATACAACCTGGGAGCAGAGGACCAGCAGATGCCAGCCATGTGCCTTCCCAGTTGACAGAGGTGTTCCAGACACCATCGGCCATCCTTCAGTGAAGGTATTCTCTTGTTGATTCCTTAATTTGAACACTTTTATGGCTTTATTAATTTGTAAATTAATCTGTCCTCCTTATAAAAGCCAATCCATTCCTGGTATTTTGTATAATGGCAGCATTACCAAACTGGAACACTATTTCTTGCTCACTAGGTCCAATCAATATATCACTGATATAGTTGAACAGTATAATGTCTTGTGGAAGGTAGAGATGATCTAGATCCCTGCAGGCTAGATTGTGACATATGGCTAGAGATTTATATACCCCAAAGGTAGAAATGGAAAGTATATTGTTTGCCTTGCCAGCTGAAAGCAAACTGTTTCTGGAGGTTCTTACTAACAGCAATTAAGAGAAAAAGCATTTGCCAGATCAGTAGCTGTATACCAAGAACCATGAGATGTGTTGATTTTCTCAAGCAACGATGCCACATTTGGAATAGGACTACAATTGGAGTCACCACCTGGTTAAGTTTATGATAATCTATTGTCATATTCCAAGATCTGTTTTCTGCACAGGCCAAATAGGATAATTGTATGGAGATATGATAGGAATCCCCACCCCTGCATCCTTCAAGTCCTTGTTGGTAGCAATAATCTCTGCAGTCCCTCCAGCAATATGATATTGCTTTTTATTTATTATTTTGCTAGTAAGAGGCAGTTCTAATGGTTTCCACTTATCCTTTCCTTCCACAATAGCCCTCACTCCACAAGTCAGGGAGCTGATGGGGGATTCTGTTGATTGTTGAGTATGTCTATTCTAATTATACATTTTGAAATTGGGAAATTAACCATAGAATAGGTGCAGGGTCACACTAGACCCACTGTGAAATAGACCTGATCTAAAATTCCATTGATCACATGTCCTCCATCAGCTCCTGTTCTGACTGGTGGACCACAGTAATGTTTTGGGTTTCCCAGAATTAATGTCACTTCTGAGCCAGTGTCTAATAATTCCCAAAGTGTCTGGTCATTTCCTTTACTCTAATGCACAGTTTTCTCTGTGAAAGGCCCTAGGTGTCTTTGGGTATGCTGAAAGGATGATTGTCAGTATAAATTGTGGGCAGTGTAGCAAGGTCTTTCCTCAAGGGGACCTGGCCTTCCCTTTATTGTAGGTGTTCTAGGTCTATAAATTGTCTCAGATCTCCAAATTTATTGAGGGATTTTGACTCTCTGTTTTTGTGATTCAAATTAGACTTTCATTCACTTGACCTAGAATTCTTCTGTTCATACAAATCAAGTAAGAACTCGACAGACTTCCCATCTATTTAACTTCTAGGTACCCCATGATCTACTATCCACTGCCATAGATCCCTGTGAGTTAGGCTATTCTGATTACTGCTTTGAGTCTGCTGTCCATTATGTGAGCCCTGCCCACCTTGTCTTAGCCAATTAAGTGCTGCCACTTGTTTTCTCCCAACACATGATCTGGTCATCCCCATTTTGTTTAAGGATTCCAGTTCAGAGACAGCAGTTCCCACAGTAATACCTGGCCTACAGAAAAGATTAATCACAGAGTTCCTCAGGGACCATGGAGTTAGTTTCACACATTTATTCTCCACAGTACTAGGGAAGGTAAGTCCTCTGGGCATTTCTGAAGTGGGTGAACACCTCTTATATGATGAATCCACTCTAACATTTCAAATGTTATATTATAACTTTATAACTTTAGTCTTCATAGCTTTACAAGACACTAAAGTTATGTCTTAGTTATAAGTTTAGTTATAAGTCTAAAGGAAAATAGAGGTGATTGGGGTGGGTCATGAAAGGAATTAGAAGTGTCTTGCAAGCCATCTACCTCAGAGCATGCCATAGCAGTTTCATTGGTGAAGCAGGATTAATCTCTTCAAATAGTGATGTTAGGACTTTTTCCTCAGACGTGGTTACAGGTTTATCTGGCACAGCAGGGTGACTCTCTTCATGTATATCTGATTCCTCAGAGCAGACTTGAGGTCTCGTGGCTAATTCCTCAGGACAGACTATTCACAGGTTTATCTGGCAAAGAAAACTCAGCAAAATCTAGGGTTTCAATAGCCCCACTATTATCCTCATCAATCTATATGTCCCCATTCTATATTCAGGATCCCATTCTTTCCAATCAATTTCCTCAATTTAATATTATGAGACTTATTATAGAAATTGGCTCACACAACAATGGAGATGAGTAAGTCTGAATTCCATAAGGCAGGCCACAAGCTGGGAACCCTGATTAAGTTTTTGATGAATTTTCTAGGAGAAGTAGGTTTTCCTTATAAGACCTTTAACTGATTGGATGGGACTTCTCTTATTATTGAAAGGCATCTCCTTAGTTGATTGTAGATATAATCATCCACAGATGCAATAAACTTACTGATGATTTAAATTGCTGAAATATGCTCACAATAACAATTAGGCCAGGGCTTGTTTGAAAAGCAACTGGACACCATAACATAGCCAAGTTAACACAAGAACTTCACCATCACAGGCAGTATTAAATAAATTGATTTTTATTTGTAAAGATTGTATTTCATCATTTCATTATTTAAAGTAATTATTTATAGAACTAGAATTTATTCAGGTGGTCTTGGAACCCCAGATGATCTATCTAATGGAATACATAATACTTTTTTACTGAAAGGTAAAAGGCAATATGAATAAAATTTGTGCATTTCTATTTTTTCCTTTCACATTGTAAATGACAATATAACTGAGTTAAAGGCAAACATATACTCACAATAATAGGAACTAGAACGATGCTAAATAGTGCCTAAAAACATAGTGGTGTATTAGCAACTGTTTCTTTATAAATTAAGTATTTGAAAGGAGAAAATATTTTCTGTCAAAAATATATTTAGGATTTATGTACTCTTACAAGGGAAAACTATTTTTATTATCAATAGTATTTAATATTAAATGTAATTGAATATTCTTACCCTATTTTACACAAATATACATATTTACTGGAGGAATGGGTGTAGTTTGTTTTATCAGCACCTGCTACTTTTTGTATAAGAGTAATATAAAATATTGTGGATTGTTTTCATAACTATTGTTGAACAAATTCATAGGATATTATTATTGATTTAAAAACAGAAATTTCTCATTCCATGTATTCTTTTTAAATGGGAAAGTATCTATTCACTACCATTATTTCCCATATAACATTATAAAGTTGTTCATTTTATCAAGTTATTTTTTTAATGTTGCATAATATCTAATCTTGGAGTGCATATACATTAAATTAGCATTCTATTATTGGGTGTATTTGAAATGTTTCAATGTTTTCCTACTGTGATATACAAATTTGAAATCAAATCTTTGCAACTTTGATCACTTCTTTAGGATATATTAAAAGAAGTTAAGTAATCATTAAATAATTCAGCATATTTTATTTACCTAGCATTCTGTGCTGTCACTGTCCTTAGCACTGGGAATATAATCAAAATAAACTCCATGGTTTCATGGAGGTTTCCCAGTGACTATTAGATGAAGGCTTTTACAAACATAGCTAGTTATATCAATTCCCAATTGTTTTCCATAAATTTTTCATACATTTACATCCACAATGGTTGTGCCCATCACACAACAATGCTGCAATTTCTTACTATTATGAAATTATTGCTAATGAGATCAGTAGCTGATAACATGGATTTTTTTTTTTAATTTGTATGTAGGTGATACACAGTGATTTGAACAATTTTATTTCCTTCTTTACTGGTATATATTATCTTTGGGGAGAATATTACTTATAAAGTTTGGGCTCATAATTGTCTAATAGCCATATGCCTGATTATTTTGCAAATACTTTCCTTTTCTTGCATTTACTACATTTTGACTTTAGATAATTAGGTTTTACTTTTCACATAATTACATCTTAACTTTCCTTTTTAAATTCTTTCCATTTTCTTTAAGTTTAGAAAGTAATCCTGATTGATAGTTCGGTTCTTTTTTATATAACATTCAAATCATTTGAAATGTAATGAGGTCAGCTGTATAAATGGGCATTTAATTTGTTTCAATCATTTGAAAATATTGCAAGTACATTAAGGTACAGCCTGTCGCATAAGAAGCACCCAGAGACCCACACCCATAATTAACTATTTTAATTTTTGTTTTTACATTATAAATATGTTTTTACTTTAAACTTATTTATTTGTAAGCATATTATATTACATATAAATTATTCACTTCTCTTTCCATTCCCTGTCTGATTCTCCTGATCTCTATCCCAAAGACTGCTGTGAGGACCCAGGACCTGGGGTCCTTCCCTCTCCTCCCTTATGAGATACGTGCAGCTGCCTACATGACCAGGCAACAGGACAATCCCCCTCAGGGGGATGACATTAAAACTTCCCTCCCCTAATCACTGTTAGTAAACAAATCTCATGAGACTTTGTCTTAACCATATCTCATGAGATCTTGTAACCAAATCTCACAAGAAACTTCATTGTCACAATCTGTTATAAGCCTCCCATCTTGGCACTCTTCTCTCTCTTTTTCATGTGGCTCACTTTCCACAGCAGCTGCAACCATGAGGCCATCATATCCTGTCAGTAAGTCCCAATTAAACCCATGTCCACTTCTGTGCCTGGTATGTTCTTTGGTCTTAGGGCTAACTTGGGTTGGAACAATTGGCATGCAAGCCAGCAGGATCAAGGAGCCACCAACTGTAATGGTCCTGAGTCCTGGGAGGGGAGTCTGGGATGGTCTGCTTCCTCATGGAGGGGAGGGGTCACCTACTTGCTTGACTGCAGTGCGGTCAGCTGACCATTACATGCATCATAGTCAGCTATGGCACACTGTCTCAAAAAAGATAGAGAAATCCACAAGTCCATGAGAGTAATCCTGGAGTGGACTGCTTCCTTGATATGGGGAAGGGTTGCCCACTTGCTTGACTACACTGTAATCAGTTAGCCATTGCTGTGTGCAGTATGGCCAGCTACAGCTGACTATCTTGATAAAGACAGAAACACTCAGGTTAAAAAAAAAAAACCCTTTGTGTAGCAGGGTTCAATGACTTAGTTTTGTAATTACTGTAAACAAACCTGGACATTGAAAAGAAATTACCCCTGAAATTTCCCTAAAGCAGCAGAAGACACTAGAGGGCTGCCTCTGGAAAAGGCAAAGACCTTTTCCAATTGTCCAGGTCACAGCTTTAAATGAAATAAATCTAATAATTGGGAATAATTAAAAGAAGCACATAGAAACTCCTTAAATCCCACTGCCCTGATTTAAAACTTTTAAATCCAAATTCAGCAAGCCAAGACAATTTCTTTCTCTCTCATTAATCCCTGCCCCCAAAGCCTAAACACCTAAGGCAGCTATGAGGGAAGGGCTGAGTGCAGAAACATTGGGGAGGTGCAGTTTAAAATAATCTCTCTCTCTCTTCCTTCCTTCCTCTCTCTCTTTTCACTGAGCTTGGAGTTTAAAAATGGTAAGCATAGAAAAAATGTCACATTTCATGCCACTATATGGGAATTCCACCTCCAGTATAAAGTGGTTGGATCTTGCTAATGCTTTCTTTATTATCTCCCTAGGAAAATTAAACCAGATTGCATTCCTTCTCCTAAGGAGGCCAACAATGGACTTTTACCATTCTTCCCCAAGGCTATGGACATAGGCCAAACATTTGGCTAAGTTAAAAAGCCCCGCAAGTGTAACTCTACTTTACTACATTGATAATGTCATGCTAACCAGTAACTCTTTCAGACTTAGGTATTGCATGATTGGGTGAAACAAAACTGTACCTTGTGCTATAGTTGATGAAATTCAATGTTTCTCTGCTCTGCAAATGACAAAACAACTAATGACTTTCTTGGAATTATTGGAGTGTTAAAGACCTTTTGTTCCTCACTTAGCCCAACTGTTAAATCCTTTGTATGTCTTGATTAAAAAGGTTATCCCTGGGAAGCGGACACTTCCCAATATGCAGTGTTTAAAAAGGAAAAAATGGCAATGGCCCAGGCAGAAGCACTGGAGTGAGGGGGGGGAGCAGAGATCCAGACCCACCCTGTGAATTGGTTGTAGCCACACTAATATTGGCTTTAGGTGAGGTCTGTGGCAGAGGCAACAATCTAAAGAAATGCCTCTTGGCTTTTGGTTACAATTATGGAAAGGGGCAGAACTGAGCTACAGCACCCTAAAAAAGCAATTGAGTGCTGTATATAATGCCTTATTGCAAATGGAAGGACTGATTCAAAGATGCCTAGTCACCTTAAAAAATGGCCATCCTTATTCGGGGGTGGATAACTGACACAACTTCCAAGCCATGCTCTGGCAGTGCCCAACTGAGCACACTGACAAAATGGAAAGCCTACCTGCTATAGCACATTTTCAAAACCAGCCCTCAAGTGCAAAAATGCACAAGATTCTCTGACCAGTGTCCTATATAGAGGATTCAACAGCTAAAGTTGCTGCACCTGAGGTAGCAGTCAAAGTACCCACCATAGAAGGCACAGGTACCATTCACTAGTCTGCTTGGGACACTGATGGATCCATTAGCGGGAAGCCTCCTACATGGACAGCTGTGGCAGTTTAGCCAAGTACTAACCCTATATAGTGGGAGACTGGCACTATGCAAAGCAGTCAGTAGGCTGAGTAAGAGCAGTGTGAATGGTAATAGTACATGAACCAGGAGATGTGCTAACCATCTGTACCAACAGCTGGGCTGTTCACAAAGGCCTTATGACCTGAATGGCAACCTGAAAGCAAGAAAAATGGACCTTTATAGGTTGCCCCCTTTGGGGATAAGAATTGTGGGAAAACATCTGGGACACCTGCCAATGATGAAAAGTAACAGTTACCAGCAGCTAGTGGACATCGCTGGAGAGTGCCCTTCATGCTCCCTGCATTTACCACGTAGGCTACCACATCAGATGGAACATGTGGACTACATTGGTTCCCTTCGGCTCTCGAGGCATGCATTTACTTCTGTGTTCATGGCTACAGGAATTTCATTAGCTTTCCCAGTGAGGAAGGCTAACCAGTGGACCATCATCCATTGTTATGACCCAAGCATGGGCTACAGCAATGGACTAAAAAGTTCTATCAGGCCTCAACTCACTTAAAGGAAATGTTGCTGGTTGCTGTACCTGCCTCTGTTGAAATGCTAATGGTGGGAACAATGCAAGCATTGAGAATCCAAGTTAAAGGGCCAGCCACTTTACAACCCAAAAGAGGGAATGGTAATAACTTGTTGCCTGTGCCTCAGACCATACAAAGTCGGGAAAATGAGGTCCTTTGGCACTGGAACTAACCTATGCAGCCACATTGGTTAGGAATACTAAGTCCTGGGGAAACAGGAGTAACCCAAAATATTGTAATAAGACCTCAGTTTGTACAGAAAATGACTTTTATCACCAATCCTGGGCCTCCTATTCCCAGAGAAACTTTATGCATGACTATGTGGACCCTTCTTATGCCCAGATTTTATGATAGAAAACTCTCACAATTTACAGAAGGAGAATATTTAGTATTTAAAATCTCCCCATAATGTTTCTCTGTCTGGTACCTTGTCAACCAATGGAAACATTGCATGTATATTGTTAAATCAGCAGGAACTACCCCTTATTGTTCTCCATAAACATCTGTCTTTTCACCCATAGTGCCCTAGCAAACACCTTCCTGCAGTGGACCTCAGCAGTAACTCATGCCCACAATTGAACCCAATGTTGAGTTTGCATGGACTTGCCACCTTTAGGTGCTACCAGCCTTTCTTGGACTGTAACTCCTGTGAATTGGGCTGCATGGGAATACCCTGCTGGCCTGAACTGAAAAATCACAGATTTTAGCATTTTTCAGTAGCCTCTTTGTCTCTTTGTGGGATTGTTAATTCTATGTGGGGGAACTCCTGGTGTTCTGTTGTCTCTTATCCTACAATGTCTGTCCTTCTGTCAATGTAGTTTGTTGTGTGGGTTTGGATTGTGGGGACCCTGCCCAGTGTCCTGCCCCCTCCTCCATTATGAGATACATGCAGCAGCCTACATGACCAGGCAAAAGGCCCCTCCCATGGAGGGAGCATTAAAACTTCCCTCCCCTAACCAAATGTCTTGAGGCCTTGTTGCAATGAAATCTCATGAGAAAGTCCTGTTGTCACAAACCTGTATAAGCTCCTCCCTTGGCAATCCTCTCTTTTTCTCAGGTCTCACTTTCCATGAAAAGCCACAATCATGAGACCATCATTTCCTATTAAATTAAATTAAAAGTCCCAATTAAACCCATGTCCACTTCTGTGCCTGGTGTGTTCTTTCTTCTTAGGGCTAAGCTGGGTTGCAACAACCACCATTTTCATGATTTTGTTGTGTAAACATCGAGCACATCTTTTTCATGTTAATAGTTTCTGCCATTCTATGTATCTACACATACAAATATACATTGTGTTTTTTATTCCACCTAATAGTGCAAATCCTGGATGATATGTACATTTTAAACTCTATTTATTATTACAAAACAATAAGTATATCAATTTACAATTAGAATTCTTACTTCATAATCTTTTTGTTATCAATAGTCATTAAACTTTTAGCTTTGGGGAAGATTTGATGTGAAATGGCATGTCATTTTTCAGTGTGAATTTCATTAATTGCCAATAGCTAACACACTGTTAGTGAAATTGAGCATAATTTTCCATGTGTTGAGTGGCCAGTGCAATATTTTCTATGCCTTTACTGTAACCAACATGTTCCAATTTTAAGAAATTTGATTATTTTCTGTTTTCATATGAGATCTTTATCAATTCTAGATATTTATTCTTTATTTATGTATTAAAGCAAACATTTTCTCTTAGCTGTTGCTATTATTTCCATAGTGTGTCCTGTTTTTCTATTGTACAGAAGCTTTAAACTTTGATGCCATTTCTTCAAGTATTCTTCTATGAAGTCCATAGTATTTTTTTAACAATTTACATAAATTTTTACATATTTTGGCAAATTTATTTCTGCTGAACATACAGTATTTGTTGCTATTATAATGGTATCTTTTTTAAAATGCATTTTTATTGAGATATACTCACATACCATATAGTCCATCCAAAGAATAAAATCAATGGCTCACAATATCATCATATAGCTGTGCATTCAACAAAAATGTTTTTTTATTTTTTTTCATTTCTACTTTATTTCCTAACTGGCTATTCATGCCACTAACCATTCCTGAATGTTTCCTGTAGACCACCTATGATCTGCAAATAATAAGAATTTTATTTATTCTCCATTCTATGTTTTTCTTATTGTTTTTCTCTTCTTATTTCATTGACTGAGACATGCAGTATACTTTTGAATACAAGGAGTGATAGCAAGTGAACTTTTATAAATTCTAACTCTAAAAAAATGTTTAAAGTTACTCCCTCAAGTACAATATTTACAATAGAATTTTGTTAGATCATTTTATTAGCATAAACATTCTATGTGTAACCAATAACATTTTGATATCCTCCTTTTCATGAATACATACTAATTTTTATTGACATTCTTTTAGGACCCATGAAGAACATTTTTCATGTTATCTATTTTTTTTTATTAAATGAACTGCTGTATAATGTTTGCAGATATTTTATTTAGAATTATTATGAGAAAAGAGAAATACTGGAGGAACTGAAGGTATACTAAATGCAAAACATTTTCCTCTGGTTGTGTGTGATCCTTTGGGAAATCTTACATGATGTCCCTCTCTTTTTCTTTCTCAGCTCTTTTCAAATTTTCTGACTGCTAAAAAAAATTATATATCACTCTTCTCTTTTTGTTAGAGAAGAGATTTTGGAGACATTTGCCATGGCTAAGATTGTGCTGTAGGCACAGTTCCCACTTACACACATTTGAAGCTACTTCAATATTCTCTCATGACTCCATGAAATGCAAGACTTCAGCCAGTCTTACAATCACTGATCTGCAAAACTTCATTCAGTCTAGTTACTTATGATTCAGGCAGTTGTCAGTTAACAGAAGCTTTAAGTGCTTTTAAATCACAACACCAAGAAAAAAAAAAGATAAAATTGGATTCCGCAGACCTATGCTCAAATGTGATTCAGTTGTTAATAATTATATCAACTTCACTCTTTGTGAAAGTCCTATGGTCTTTGGAAAGCTTATTTCCCCCTTCCTTTTGACAATCTGTAGAAGAAAATAAACTGATGCAAATAAAAACTATTTCAAATATACTTTTCTTTGACATTCACCTTGGGGAAAAGTATCTGTGAGTCCACAAAAGCATAACTGAGGAAAAAAAAAAAGACAAGACATTTGATAACAAATGACATACATATTTTAAGTAATACATTTTTATGTGCAGAACATTATTTCTTGAATATATATTTTTCCATGAGTGGGTGTGATATCTCTATTGCATCTTTAAAAGCAGATCTGCTGCTTTTGGCTACAGTTGGATCCCAAGGGAAACAGAAACTACATAATTTTGAGAGAGGGTTGTTCCTCTTGACAAAAGACAAATATGCAAGAAAACTTATTTAATATTCATTCCATTATGATAGAAGCCAAACTTGGGTTTTACTGTAAATCTGATGTATTTTTCCAGCCCATGATCAGACATATGTATATGTAAATTTTGTTTTGTATTGTGTGAATTTTCTGAAAAACCAAAATATAGGAGATTAAATCAAGATGATATCTTACAAATTGTATTAACATAGAGTAGAATAGTATGGCATTGGGTTTTTTATTATATTTTAATATGCATCAAATAAATATAAATGCATATGCTTCTTTTTAAGGTGAGTTAAATTTAAAATAATTTAAATACTATATTGATCTATGAATTCTTTATGTTTTACTGGATTTTTAATGTTCAATAAATACCTGAAAGTTTAAGGATACATGAAAATATTGTAAATATTATGAAGCATAGAACGTATAATAAAAATCATTTAATGTTGGCCATTATTATCATTTTCATCTCTGGATGAGTTAAAAATTTCCAAGGACCATTGAAAATTCCCCAAAGTTATCATTTGGGAATAACCAGTATTTGGATCAATAAATGTTGAATTTGAATTTACAATGATTGAAGTATATAACTCACAGAGAAACATTATTTCTATTAACCAATTGTATATCTAACTAAAATATATAATGAAAAGGCTAAATATGTAGGAAAAAATGAAAATAATAAAAACTACCAACATTGATTTCCATCCATTAAAATACAGGCAATTGTAATCCAAAACAGAAAATTGTGATAACATTTTCCTTTTGAAAAATAGTGTTGTTAAGGTAAGTCTAGAACTCTGCTAGAAAACACTCTCTTGGTTCTGAATTGGGTACACTTAAGACAATACTTTTTTTTTAACAAGGTGGATGGATCACAAATTCATTTACACACTTTTTTTATTCATTATTTCTGTTTCTCTTTAACAGGGCCATCATGTAGGAAACATAAATTAGGCACTATACAACTATATGTAGCAGTCAAATGGAGTAGCAGGGTTAATCAGGAAAATAAAAAGTCACAAACTGATCTCTCTAAACTGCTATCAGATTGAATTGTGGCACATTTATTGAATGCTTTCTATACATAGAACTATTAGGTATTATAAGGACCATTGAAAGATATAATATCTACTCAGAATTAATGTTTCTTTTTGAGAAATTATTAAATAAAAAAGAAAATTAAAGAATAAAAAATCAAAACCCATTTAAATAGTAGCTTAAGAAAAGGTCAATGCAACAAATGCCTAAATGTCATGAGCAAAACCAAGAGTTCAATTAAATGGAAGGAGAAATCAGTGGGACCAATAAATTTTAGGGGGAAAAAATCCCACACAACTTGAAAGATTAGATAATATATTTTGAGTTAATTTTGAAGAATATTTAGCTGAAAGGAAAGTGTGAAATGCAGTCTGTTATCACAAATCTTTCAGCAAGTCACTGCTTCAAGACTGTAGCACCTAGTTGAATGTTTGAATAAAAATTTTAGAAGCCCAAATGATAGAACTAATTATATCCTTTTATTTATAACCCTATTTACACATAATTTTTAAAAGGAATGGTTTGCATATTTTCGGAGACTCTAGATCTTAAATTGCAATTTCCTGTTTTCAGTGCCATTGTTTTCCCCAAGAATTAAATTTTGCCATGATCTTCAAAATGGAATTTGTTGTCTTCACAGAATTTTAGTTACAGTCTTTGTGAAATCAGCAACTGTATATCTGACACATGGCAAAGTACTTTTTAATGTTTGCTAACTTATGGCACAAGCCAAGAAAATTATTTCCCAAGCAAGGTACACCAGATCATATTTTATTTGGTACTATGCTGATCTCTGGCTTTATCCAAGATTTCTGCTGCAGAGTTTCCCTGATGCAATGATTCTGCCTCACTTGTTAGTACCCCCTAGATTTGTACCAGCTAGAGATTTATCCAAGTTATGACACAAATTGACATAATTAATTAATGGAAGACCGCGTTTATATATGAAATATTATTTTTTGAAAAATACATTTTTTGGCTTTTCATTTCATACAAAATACATGTATATGTCACTTGATTTTTATCAAGTGTAGAGATGGTTTAAATTAATAGATGTAAGGCAAAGTTCTTAGCCAGATCACTCCTACTGTACACAAGATTTTTAATATTCTTAATTTAATAAAAATTGATTAAAGTCCACAAATAAACTTCCACAGCCAATTTGGGGACAACTATTATTTTCTGTACTTAATCAAATCATCATACCTTTACCACCATCATTTCAGTTGTATTGAAATAGATCTGGGAAGGATTTCTGGAAACAAATTTTCATTGAGGAAAATCCCTGTGCTTTCATCTGTATGAAATGATATGAAGCAGTAATAGTAAAGAAATGAAAAAAGACATGACTTATAGTTTTGAAAAATTAGTGTAGAAGACATCTTTGCAAAAAAGTTGCATGTGCTTCATTAAAGTATGAAAAAACATTGGTGGAACCACAGAAGAGTAACCTGCTAACAGATTGGGTAAGTTAGGTAAGATGTCATTGAAAGGATAACATTTAAGTCACATCTTAAGTGATAAGTAGAAATTTTCCTCAGCAGAAAAAATGGCAAACAGTATTTTGGAAATGTGAAAAAATGTGCAAAAGTACGAAAAATGTAACAGGAGCATGGAAATATTATCTATGGCAATGAATAATGAAAGTTCCACACTGTTAGATCAAAGGCTATAATTAGTTCAAGATGAGACTAGCAACAATACATTTTGAAGAGTCTTGAGTATCATGCTTAGGAATTTTAACTTTATGACTCTAAAGAAGGTGGTATATAGAAATTTGTAAATGCAGATGTAGTATACTCATAATTTTCAAGATAGATAATCTGAGAGCAATGCATATGGTACATGGTAATGAGGAAATAAATTATTAAAAAGAAAGACCCTTCGGAGTATATATCAATAGTCAAAGTTAGAAACCTAATAAAAGTTTTTCACCGAAAGACCTCATTAGAATTACATGTGACTCATTGAGAAAATATAGATGCTTGGGATCCAATCCAGGTGTTCTGATTCAGAATTTTAGGGAGAAAGAACTGATTATGTGTATATTAAAATTTTCCATTGGTTTATCTGATGCCCATAATTTACAAAAGAACCAATGGGAAAATGCAATGAACACATAAGACAGAAATAAATTCAAAACACATTTCTGAATTAGAATAAAAATACTTGATGATCTCTTGAGTTGCATATAATATGGAGTTGAGTGTGACTAAGAAGATGTTGATGATATAAATTGAAATATCGGAACACGGAAGAGAAAAATCTTTGAAACAGAAAAAAAGTTAAAAGTCAATTTTTTTCCAGAAATCCTTCCCAGATCTATTTCAATACAACTGAAATGAGAATTCAGAATAGAGTCATGTAAATGGATATGAAATCTGAAGTCACTTATCCTTCTTATACTAAGTACTCAAATAGACTATGAACCCAGTTAGAAGAAATATTAAAAGAAAGAAACAAGCAAAAAATATCTAGTACAGTAAAATTAAGGAAAAATTATTTTGCCAAATATCATGGATAGTACAATATCACATAAATAAAACAACAAATTTATAAGTAACCTTAAAGATAGCATATAAATATACATTCCCTAAAGCTACACAGATATGTTAGGCAGTAAAGACTCTATTGAGGAATTTAACCAATTTGTAGTTGATTATGTTCATAAAATCCAACATTCTTAAATCGAATACTGTATTTCTCTGATGATGAAGGACATCATAATCCAGGGAATGTAGGCAGCCACTCACAGCTGGGCTTGGCTCTGGGTCTGGTACCAGCAAGTCCTAAAACCAGCAAGGGTCCTATGGAAACTTGGACTTGAACTCAGTCAATAACCTGAATGATAATGAGTGGATTATCCCCCAGAGCCTCCAGACAAGATCTGGGCCCTTGTGTTGGTTTGCAGTTGTATGTACCTCAGAAAAGATCACGTTCTCAAATTTAATCCATTCCTGTAGGTGTGGACCATTGTAAGAAGGATCTTTTGCTGAGTAATGTCTTAAGTTGAGCTTCAACCCACCTCATTTAGGGTGAGCTTAATCCTCCTACTGGAGTCCTTTATAAGATAATAAAAGACGGAGAGAACACACCACAGAAAAGCCCAAATGACCTGAGAGTGGAAGCCACTGAAGCCAGAAGCTGGAAGCAATGAAACCAAGGAGAGAAAGGGACAGCACAGCAGATGGTGTCGTGTGCCTGACCACGTGACAGAGGAGCTGAGGATCACTGGTAGCCAGTCTTTGGGGAGAAAGCATTGCCTGTTGATGCCTTTATTTGGATGTTTCCATGGTATAATAATTAAGCTGGTAAGTTAATAAAACACCATTCTAATAGTCAACTCATTCCTGCTATATTGCATTCCAGCAGCTTTAGCAAACTAAAACAGATTTTAGTACCAGAAGAGTAGGGTGCTGATGTTGCAAATACCAAAAGTGCTGGAATGGTTTTATAAATGAGTTTGGGGGAGATTATGGAAGAATTGTGGGGTGCTTGATAGAAAAAGCCTAGATTGCTTTGAAGATACTGTTGGTAGAAATATGGATACCAAAGTTACTTCCAGTGAAGATGTAGACAGAAATGATGAAAGTGTCCTTGTCAAATGGAAGAAAGATGATTCTTGTTTTAAAGTGGCAGAGAATTTGGCAAAATTGAGTCCTAATGATAGATGGAGGGCAGAATTTAAAAGTGAGAAGCTTGGATATTTAGCTGAGATTTCCAAACTAAATACAGAAAGTGCAGTCTGACTTCTCACAGTTTGTAACAAAAGAGGAAAGGACAAGCTGAGAACTGAATTTTTGGGTTCACGTGTGTGTGTGCACACACACACACACACACAACCCAGAAACTGATGGTTTGGAAAATTCAGACTTTCTGGAAGTGCATTTCTATAGAATAGTGCCCCAAGTGAAGACTTAGATGAACATGGAACCAGTCAGCCATTTCAATGTAAGCATTGGAAATGCAGTTATCCGAAGAGGATTTTTTTTTGTTTTTTTAATTGCATTTTTGTTGAGATATATTCACATAACATACAGTCCTTCAAAGTGTACAATCAATTGTTCATAGTTGTACATTGATCACCATAATCAATCTTTGAACATTTTCATTACTCCAAAAAATAAAATAAAAATTAGAATAAAAAAAAACATCCAAAACATTCCATTGTTCTCTTCCACCCATTGTTCATTTACTTTTTTTCACACTCATTCATTGTTTTTTTAACATTATCAAAAAATAAAAAACAATAAAAAACAACATTTCAAACAAAATCAAAACAAAGGAATAAGAAAAAACAAATAACCTAAAATAACTACATTGCTTCCAACATGTTCCCACCCTACACCAAGAATATAAACAGACTATAACCCAAAAAAGGAATAAGAAAAACAAATAATGTAAAATAACTATATCTCTGTGAACTTGTTCTTACCATAACCCCCAGAAATTAACAAACCTTAGTCATTTCTGAGCATTCCCAGACTATTAAGTTTACCGTCCATAATTTATCTGTTCTCACTAGATTATCGTTCATCCTTCACTATTTGCTGTGTATTGCCAGGTTCCCTACATTCTACAACATAAACAGTGTTCACATTAGTGGTAACATACAATATTTCTCTTTTTGTGCCTGGCTTATTTTGCTCTGTATTATGTCTTCCAGATTCATCCATTTTGCCATATGTTTAATGACATCGTTCCTTCTTACTGCTGAGTAGTATTTCATCGTGTGTGTGTACCATATTTTGTTTATCCACTCATCTGAGAAAGGTCATTGGATTGTTTCCATCTCTTGGCAATTGTGAATATTGCTGCTATGAACATCGTCACGCAGATATCTGTTCATGTCACTGCTTTCAGATCTTCCAGGTATATACTGAGAAGTGCAATTGCTGGATCACAGGGTAACACTATATCTAGTTTCTAAGGAACCACCAGACTGTCTTCTGGAGTGGCTGAACCATTATACAGTTCCACCAACCATGAATAAGAGTTCCAATTTCTCCACATTCTCTCCTGCATTTGTAGTTTCCTATTTGTTTAATGGCAGCCAATCTAATTGGTGTGAGATGATACCTCATTTTAGTCTTAATTTGCATGTCCCTAACAGCTAGTGAAGCTGAATATTTTTTCATGTGATTTTTGGCCATTTGTATTTCCTCTTCAGAGAACTGTCTTTTCATATCTTTTGCCCATTTTATAATTGGGTTGTCTGTACTATTGTCATTGAGTTGTAGGATTTCTTTTTATATGGAAGATATCAGTCTTTTGTCAGATACTTGGTTTCCCATTGAGCTGGTTGCCTCTTCACCTTTTTGACAAATCCCTTTGAGGTACAGAAGATTTTAAGTTTGAGGAGTTCCCATTTATCTTTTTCTTTTGTTGCTTTGGGTGTAAGGTCTAGGAAGTGACCTCCTGTTACAAGGTCTTGAATATGTTTCCCTACATTATCTTCTAGGAGTTTTATGGTACTATCTCTTATATTGAGGTCTTAAATCCATTTTAAGTTAATTGTTGTATAGAGTGTGAGGTAGGGATCCAATTTTATTCTTTTGGATATGTATATCCAGTTCTCCCAGCCCCATTTGTTGAAAAGACTGTTATGTTCCAGTTTAGTGGTTTTGGGGGCCTTATCAAAAATCAGTCAACCATAGACCTGGGGTCTATCTCTGCACTCTCAATTCAATTCCATTGATCAACATGTTTATCTTTGTGCCAGTACCATGCTGTTTTGGCTACAGTGGCTTTATAATAAGCTTCAAAGTCAGGGAGTGTAAGTCCTTCCAATTCATCTTTCTTTTTTAGAATGTTTTTAGCAATCCAAGGCATATTCCCATTCCAAATAAATTTGGTAACTAGCTTTTCAAGTCTATAAAGTAGGTTGTTGGAATTTTGATATGAATTGCATTGAATCTGTAGATGAGTTTGGGTAGAATTGACCTCTTAATGATATTTAGCTTTCATATCCATGAACAAGGAATATTTTTCCATCTTTTTAAGACTGCTTCTATTTCTTTTAGAAAGTTATGTGGTTTTCCATATGTAGGTCTTGTACATCCTTAGTTAAGTTTATTCCTAGGTACTTGATATTTTTAGTTGCTATTGAGAATGGTATCTTTTCTTGAGTGTCTCTTAAGTCAGGTCATTTCTAGTGTATAGGAACATTACAGACTTATGTGCATTAATCTTGTATCCCACTACTTTGCTAGATTTGTTTATTAGCTCAAGTATCTGTGTCATCAATTTCTCAGGGTTTTCCAGATAAAAGATCATATAATCTGCAAATGATGACAGTTTTATTTCTTCCTTTACAATTTGAATGCCTTTTATTTCTTTGTTTTGCCAGATTGCTCTGGCTAGCACTTCTAGCACAATGTTGAATAACAGTGGTGACAGTGGGCATCCTTGTCTTGTTCCTGATCTTAGAGGGAAGGCTTTCAGTGTCTTGCCATTGAGTACTGTGCTTGCTGTGGGTTTTTCATATATGCTTTTATCATATTGAGTAAGTTTCCTTCAATTCCTACCTTTTGAAGTGCTTTTATCAAAAAGGTAGCTGGATTTTGTGGAATGCTTTTTCAGCATCTATTGAGATTATCACTTGATTTTTCTCTTTTGATTTGTTATGCGTTGTAACATATTGATTGATTTTCTTATGTTGAACCACCCTTGCATGCCTGGGATGACCCCCACTTTGTCATGGTGTATGATTTTTTTCATGCATCTTTGGATTTGATTTGCAAGCATTTTGTTGAGAATTCTTGCATCTATATTCATTTGGGAGATTGGCCAGTAGTTTTCCTTTCTTGAAGCGTCTTTACTTGGCTTGGTATTAGAGTGATGTTAGCTTCATAAAGTGAGTTAAGTAGTGTTCCATTTTCTTCAATGTTTTGAAAGAATTTAAGTAAGATTGGTGTCAGTTCTTTTTGGAAAGTTTGGTAGAATTCCACTATGAAGCCATCTGGCTCTGGGCATTTATTTGTGGGAAGCTTTTTGATGACTGATTGGATCTCTTTGCTTGTGATTGGTTGGTTGAGGTTTTCTGTTTCTTCTCTGGTCAGTCTAGGTTGTTCGTGTGTTTCCAAGAAATTGTCCATTTCCTCTACATTATCTAGTTTGTTGGTATGTAGTTGTTCATAGTATCCTCTTATGATTTTTTTTTTTTAATTTCCTTGGTATTCATACTGATGTCACCTCTCTCATTTATTGTTTTTTGATTTGGGTCTTCTCTCTTTTTGATTTTGCCAGTCTAGCTAGGGACTTGTCAATCTTGTTGATCTTCTCAAAGAGCAAACTTTTGGTGTTATTTATTCTATTTTGTTGTTGTTGTTGTTGTTCTCTATATCATTTATTTCTGCTTTAATCATTGCTATTTCTTTTCTTCTACTTGGTTTGGGATTAGTCTACTATTCATTTTCTAGCTTCTTCAGTTGCTCCATCAATTCTTTGATTTTAGCTCTTTCTTCCTTTTTAATGTATGAATTTAGAGCTATAAAATTTCCCCTTAGTACTGCCTTTGCTACATCCCATAGGTTTTGATATGTTGCGTTCTCATTTTCATTCATGTCTACATACTTAGAAAGTTCTCTTGCTATTTCTTCTTTAACTCACTGATTTTTTAGTAGTGTGCTGTTTAACCACCAGATATTTGTGACTTTTTAAAGTCTCTGAAGGTTATTGACTTCTAATTATATACCATTGTGATCAGAGAATGTGCTTTGAATAATTTCAGTCTTTTTAAACTTAACTGAGGCTTGTATTACGTCCCCGGATATGATCTATTCTGGAGAAAGTTCTGCAAGCACTAGAGAAAAATGTGGATCCTGGTGATTTGGGATGCAATGTTCACTATATGTCTGTTAATTCAAATTCATTTATCAGATTGTGTAGGTTTTCAATCTTCTTACTGGTCCTCTGTCTGGTTGATCTATCTATAGGAGAGAGTGATATATTGAAGTCTTCCACAATTATTCTGGAAACATCTATTGTTTCCTTCAGTTTTGCCAAGGTTTGTTTCATGTATTTTGGGACACCTCGATTGTATGCATAGAAATTTATGATTGTTTTTGCTTTTTGTTGAATTGTCCATTTTATTAGTATACAGTGACTTTCTTTGTCTCTTTTAACATCCTTGCATTTAAAGTCTATTTTATCTGAGATTAATATTGCTATTCCTGCTTTCTTTTGGCTGTAGCTTGCATAGAATATTTTCTTTCCATCCTTTCACTTTCTATTTCTTTGTGTCTCTGGGACTAAGATGAGTCTCTTGTAAGCAACATATTGATGGTTCATATTTTTTAATCCATTCTGCCAAACTGTATCTTTTAATTGGGGGAGTTTAATCCATTCACATTCAGTGTTATTACTGTAAAGGCATTTCTTGAATCAGCCATCCTATGCTTTAGTTTTTGTTTGTCATATATGTCTTTCCCTCTTTCTCTTTATTTCTTTGAATGTACCCTTACTAAATCTCTTTAGTTCTGAATCCTTCTCCATATCTCTCTCTCCTTCTTTGTTTCTCTGCTGGTAGGGCTCTCTTTAGTATCTCTTGTAGAGTGAGTCTCCTGTTAGCAAGTTCTCTCAGCATTTGTTTGTCTGTGAAATTTTAAGCTCTCCCTCAAATTTGAAGGAGAGCTTTGCTGGATAAAGAATTCTTGGTTGGCAATTTTTCTCTTTCAGAATTTTAAATATGTCATACCATTGTCTTCTTGCCTCCATGGTGGCCACTCAGTAGTCACTACTTAGTCTTATGTTGTTTCCTTGTATGTGGTGAATTGTTTCTCTCTTGTTGCTTTCAGAACTTGCTCCTTCTCTTTCAGCACTTGGCATTCTGATCAGAATGTGTCTTGGAGTGGGTTAATTTAGATTTATTCTGTTTGGAGTTCATTGGGCATCTATGATTTGCATATTTATATTGTTTAGAAGGGCTGGGAAGTTTCCCCCAAACATTTCTTTGAATACTCCTCTTAGACCTTTACCCTTCTCTTCCCTTTCTGGAACACCAATGATCCTTATATTTTTGCACTTCATGTTGTCCCTCATATCCCTGAGATCCATTTCAAGTTTTTTAAATTTTTTTCTCCATTCTTTCTTTGGTACTTTCTCTTTCAAGCCTGCACTCTTCCAGTTTGCTTACTCTTTCCTCTTGTGTGTGTCAAGAATCTTTTTAATTTGATTTACAGTTTCTTTTATTTACATAAGAACATTTTTTTTTTTTAATTTACTCTTGCAAATTCTTCTTTATGCTCTTCTAGGGGCTTCTTCATGTCCTTTATATCCTGTGCCATGATCTTGTTGTTTGCAATTACTTCTTTGATTAATTGCTCCAAGTACTCTGTCTCCTTTGATTTTCTGATTTGGGTGTTTGGATTGGGTTATCCATATCATCTGGTTTCTTCATATGCTTTGAAATTTTCTGCTGTATTTGGCCTCTTGGCATTTGCTTATCTTGATATTGTTCTTTTAGGATATGCATGCTTATTTGAACAATTATTTATAATTTGTCAGAGCTACAGCTTGGTGGAGTGCACTTTTCCTAACTTAGCAGCCGATGGAGCCTCTGAGCCACCTATTTCCCTCCAGCTAGTTCTCCCCAACTTCATCTATGCAGTGAGAGCAGAACCTAATTTTGTGGGGGTCCAATCAGTGCACCAAATTTCCATGTGCAGTTGGTGCAGCCAGACATGAAGGTGAGGGGTGTGTCCTGTGCAGTTAGGGAGGGAAGGCGGCTTTAAGACTCAACTCTCCCAGCTGTTCCTGGTGAATTAAAGTTGCTCAGGATTACAACTCTGTAGCCTAGATTCCCCACAGTGTCTCTGCTTCAGGCCCACAAGTCCCTGGGACTGGTGTAGGGCCCTTGGGACTTCCTTGTGGGACCTGCCTCCAAGCTGTGCACTCTGCAGGCCTCTGCAGAGGGAAGACTATGCAACATCATAGGCAAGCAGAATCCCCAAGGGTAGCTCTGGGCTGTGGTGCTGCACAGGGGTATTCCCAGCCCACTGAAAAGATGGCTGTACAGGGTGTGGTAAATTCCCACTTCATGAACCTCTGCCTTCCCAACTCTGGGACAATTAGCTACAGGTGTGCAAATGGCTATTGCCAATGCCAGATACTGAGGTGGGTGCGCAGGACATGGAAAGCACTCCCCACCACACTCAACTGTGTGGTTTTGCTGTCAGATCCACAGCCACTTTTGGGGTTTTTAAACTAACTTGCCTCCAAACACTGACCCCAGTTTTCTCCCCACCATGGCATGACTGCTGTTTCCTCAGTAGTCTCACACACTCATTTCCAAACACAGACTTTAGGTTTCACCAAGTGCACAGTCACTGTGGACATAGCAGAACTTGTCCAGCCAGTACAAACCTGGAACTGGTATTCTGGAGCACTTTCTCTCTTTTACCTTATGTTTTTCATGGAGAAGTATTTTGCTTTGCCTCTGCTAATATGCCATCTTGGATCCTCCTCTATCCAGAAAGGATTTGTGGAAAGTCCTAATGTCTGATGGTTGGGACTCCTGTGTGCTCCATGCAGAACCAAGTTTTTTGCAAGATCTGTATGAATGGAACCACCGCCAACCCAGACGAGAAGGGACAGATTGAAGTAAAAATGACTTCAAAGGCAGAACCATGTTAGCTGAGGTCTGGAACAAAGACACCTCAGGCCGAGAGAGTGGACCCACCCATGAAAGTGGAAAGGTTGTGTATGCCCTGGAGCTTGCAGATGATGGGCCTTCTGCCCCATTGTTTATGAAGTATGTTACCAACAGAGAGTTCTCAGATGCCTAGTGGATTGTGGGGAGCCCAGTTGTTCATGAAGAGTGCTGCCACCCCAGTCTTCAGAGGTGGTGGAGCTTATTTACTGGAGACTGGCGACAGTCTGGTCACCAACTCACTGTTCTGGGGGTGTTGAATCTGTGCCCCAGAGATTAGGGAGAATCTGGCCACCAACCCACTCTTCAGAAGGGGTTGAGCCCATGCCCTTCAGATTGTACAGTCTGGCCACCACCCCAATGCTTGAGGAGAGTGGGACCTAGAATTTAGCTATCACCCCAATCCTTGATGAGGGTGGAGCTGGGAGCATGGCCATCACCCCAATATTTGGAGATATTGGAGCCTTAACCCCAGTGTTTGGAGACAGCAAGGCCACTGTGCAAGTCCTTGGAAAGGGTGAGGCTGCCACTATATCAAGTCTTGAGGACAAAACATCATGCTATAGATAACTCTAAGAGCTTGAAATCTAATGAAGTATTCCCTGCAGGTTTTTGGAACTGTTTGTGATGATGACCTCTATTTTGTTTCCAATTTCTCCCTATGACAATGGGAATTTTTATCCTATGACTGTCCTTCCTTTGTAGGCTGGAAGCAGATAACCAGTCCTAAGTTTCAGAGGTCCACAGCTAGAGGGGAATTGTGCCCCAGGACAAACCACACCTGTTACTGATTTTGATGAGATTTTGTATTTAGCTTTGTTACTGAAATAACTGAAGGGTTTTGGAATATTGTGATGGAATGAATGTATTTTGCATATGAAAACAACATGTCTTTTTGGATCCAGAGGGTGGAGTGTGGTTTGAAGTTCTATATACCCTAGCAAAGATCATGTTCTTAAATTTAATCCACTCCTGTGTGTGTGGACCCATTGAAAGTGGGATCTTTTGGTGAATAAGATTTTAAGTTTAGATTTGACCCACCTCATTCAGGGTGGGTCTTAATCCTCTTATTAGAGTCTTTTGTAAGAGAATAAAAGAAAGAGAGAAGGCACAGAAAAAAGCTTGAGAGAAACTGAGAAAGGAAGCCACTGAAGCCAGAAGCTGGAAACAAGGAAACAAAGGAGAGAAGGGAGAGACCAGCAGATGTTGCCATGTGCCTGGCCATGTGACAGAGGAGCTGAGAATCACTGGTAGCCAGTCATTGAGTAGAAAGCATTGCATCTTGATGCCTTGATTTGTATGTTTTCATCACCTAAGGACTGTAAACTTGTAATTTAATAAATCCCCATTATAAAAGCCCGTTTCTGGTATATTGCATTTCATCAGCTTTAGCAAATTAAAATGCACCTGCTGGTACCCTGATTTTTGCTTTGTGACACTCTAAGCAGAGGAACCACTAGACACTAAATTTGTTGTATTTTTTTAAGGCAACAAGAGAATTCCAGTACATGCAACTCAACACACTGCTCTGTCATGACTTTTGATCTCTGACACAATCTGGTCCAGTCTGTTGTTTAATGGCTTATTCTACATTCTTATTGTTTGCTGTGGTTCTTCTTGTTCTGGCTTTAAGTGTGTTCTGCAACTCACTTTTTTCCAATATCTAAAATAATAGAATTATTCTTATATTCATAAAATTAAGCATATAAATGAACCTTATATGTTTTTTTTTTCTACATTTCCACCCCTACTGGAAATCCCAAACACTTGAATTTTTTGTCAGATATCTTGCTCTAGGAAAGATTTGAGAAGTATAGTACTCTAACTGCATATACTGTTGATCATACCTGAAAATCTAAGTGCTCTATATTTCCATACATGCTTTAAATGTTAACTCTATCATAAAGGCTTATACTACATTTATCATAATCATGCCATTCTGCTTCATTGTCATTAGTCCTTGAAATATCTCTTACTAATTATAAGGCCTTGAAGGTAGACACTCTCCTATCCATATATTTGTAGCTTTCCTACTGCTGAATATAGTTGTTTTATATTTTAATGTTCAATATACTCTGATGTTTTTTTCAAGCAGTATGACTTTTTATGATGAAATATTCCACATTTTATTTACATGATTTGATTTATGTTTTAGAAATAATAACTAAAAAAGAATGACCACTTTAGCCTTACTAAAGTGTTTTACAACTGGACCATATCTACTTCTCTGGAAGTTTTTCTTTGAGGAATACATGCTTATCTCCATGTGATAGAGAAAAAATAATAGTTAGCACTTGACAATTTTGCACTGAGGTTTAGAGTCTCAGGTATGCACTGAAATAATTTAGAAGACATTTGATAAGGTGAACTGATGATTAGATGTAGGTTAAGTCCCAGCATAAACTTTCTCAAATTGTTCCACTAAATTCAAGGCCCTGATTGAAAGAGAATTAGGAGGTGTTCAAGAACTACTTTATAATCTGTAGAATATCACAAGGGCTATTTTCTTCCTTTTTCCTTTTTTTAAATGCTATTTTCAGCCAAAGTAGCTACATATCTATTTCATATTTCTTTCCTTTGTGATCTTGCTAGAAGTGGGCATTATGTGCACCTACAGTTTTTGGGTTATCTAAGACTAATGGCTTACTTCCACAAAGTAAACAAAAACATAATTATCATTTTGCATTATGTTCATAGACTTAGATTTTGAAAAGCCTTTAACCATCATAAAAAAATATTTTCCCAATGTATAATCCCAATACTTATTTTTGATGGATGACTGCATAATCATGGGATACATCAAATTAGCTGAACTATTATCAAAATTAGGGTCCCTAAATGTTTAATCCCTAATATTTTAAGTAAACATGACATAAAGCCCTTCAACTTTTCCAAAGGAATTTTCCTCAGATATTCCCTCAGTTCACAGGGATCCCTGAAATACTCTTCCTTTCCATGTGATGTTGTTTACATTTCTCCATAACATCAGATGTTTGCATTTACTGTTTCCTTTACTTCCTGTATCTGGAATGTCTTTTATTTCCTAATTAGAAAAGACTCTGGATTTTTCAATGCATTGAGGTTTTATTTCTCCTTTTGTTGCTACCAAATATGTATTATACATATTTTTTACCGTATCTTGTAGTGGAAAGACAGTAAAATGCTTACTAATTTTCCTCTTCAGAAGTGTTCCTTTACCAGGTTTTAGAGAATTTAATTTACAAATAAAATATTGACAAGATAAATTAAAATAAATCACAAGTACCATATGTGGAATATATTTTAGTCAACTAGATGATTTCTCATATATTATATTTTATTTTTGTTTAATTTCTGGAAACAGAATTCTAACTGTTTTTAACTTCATCACCTGTCTTTGGTGTGCTTTAATATTGCTTCATTATTTTAAGAGGCACAATTTGTTCTCTACATGGAGTCTGAAATATGAAGTGATGGCTACTTGATACATAGCAAAGGAATTTTTTGTTTTCTTAATTTTTCTTTTCAGTCACTTCCATGTGTCTTTTTGAAGAAATTTTCAAATAGCTAAAATATGAAGTAGCACAAATGTACTAAACATTTTCTTTACATTGTTTCTGTGTTTCTCTTTAATTTCCTTTGATCCATGCCTCAACTTTATGGTTTTGTACTAAACAAAATTGTTTTATATAGCCATCAGGTCAAGAAGTCAGGACAAACTTTTGTTTTATTATTCAAGAAAACTCACTTGGATTAGCCAGTCTTTAATTTAGTTAAGTATTGATTTCTGACAATTGAATAGGGTTGTAACAATCATGAACTTAAGATCTATACTGTGCTAGGGAATATTAAAAATAATTCAGCTGCTTAATGCATTGGTATCTTACAATGTGAAGTCTAAGAAAGGTAATCTTAAAACATTACATATGTCATAAAACAACAGACAGCATTTGATCATTCATTTATGAGCAAATGAATACCAGACACTGAATACCAGACACTTTTCTAAGTGCTGGGAATAGCACAGTGAACAGCAGACAGTTTAAAAACTTAACAGATGATATATCTGATCATGATAAATACTATGACAGAAAAAAAAAGGTTAAGGAAATGGAATGCATAAATGTGGTGCTATGCTAGACAGGGCATTGGAAAAGGTGTTTCTGGCAAATGATGATCAAGCAGAAAACTGAGTGGAATGAGGGAGAAACTAGGTGGATAACTGTTTAAAATATCCCAGGTAGAAGATGAGTTAGGGGAATGGTACCTTAGAGAGAAGCCTACTTGGCAAGTTTGATGGATGGCAAGAGGATACTGTGCCTGGAACAGAATGAAATGAGTGAGGTAGGTGAGTATTAGATAAGGGCAGAAAATTAGCAAAATGGATAAATGTGTAAAGGCCCAAAACCATGGTAAAGACTTTGGATTCAATTTTCAGTAACATAGAAAGAAGCCAATGGGAAGAGACTGAGAAAAAGAATGGCATGCTTATGATACAGAGATAATAAGAGATTTATTCTGACTTCTGTGATGATAATAAACTATAAAGGAACACAGTTGGAAGGAGGGAGACTGTGTAATATAGACTATACTATGCAAATGGAAACTATATCTCTAAAGCACAATTTTGGATAGAAAGAAGAACAATTGGTGAAGCAAGGACAGAAAGTAGTTAAACCCAACCAAAATGAAGTATGATGACTGATATTCTGTTATTGGAATTAGAAATTCTGACATCTCTTGTCTCTGGCCTCATGCTGAGACTTCTGCCATGGTCCTGTCAAGCCTGACTCAGTTCCTAGAACTGAACTTGTGCTTCCCCATCATTGGACTTGTTACGAATATATTTTAAGTAACTGTTGTATGCATATTTCTCACTATACTCTAATCTCCATGATGTAGCTTGACTTTTCTTTCTGTCCTCCCTCCCTCCCTCCTTCTATTTCTTTCTTCTTTCTTTCCATCCTTCCTTCCTTCCTTCCTTTTTCTTTCTTTCTTTCATTCTTCCTTTCTCTCTTTCTCTCTATCTCTCTTTTCTCTTTTGGCTCACACTGTAAATACAAGGATGATGCCTGGTGCATTGTAGGAATGGGAGGGAATAAACATTAAATACTAGGGAAATGAATACATAAATGAATAAATGTGATTGAGGAAATGGAAATAGGAAATGAACGTTATTATACATTCTGGAAGTTTAACTTTTGTATCAGTTGGGATTCAATCAAGAGAGAGAAACCACATGATTGTTTGAATGAGGGGAGTTTAATATAAAGAAATATTAACTTTAATTGGGATTAGAATAAAAAGCATTGGCTAGTAAGAAGTAAAGAGAATTCTAAAGGGGTTGGCATAGCATATAAAGGAATATAGTCACAGTATCTCAAACTCAGATAGAACATCCAAGGATTGTAAAGCTGTTACACACTGAATGGCAGGGAAGTCACTGGGGCAATGCACTGATGAAACTTGTTGGAAATCCATACTCTAGATGTTAGTGTCTTGCCAGAGGCACTCAGCTAGAAAACAATTAGAGGAGTATGCTAGGGGAAGATATGGTACCTGGGGGCTGCTAGCTGACATATACTGTAGGAGTCTGACCCTAGACAAGCTGTGTGCACTACAGAAGCTGGTTTTTCCGGACGTCTCATACACTGAAAGGGCCTGACCCTGGAGAAACCAATGCGCTGTGGAAGGTGACCCTAAAAGGATGACTGTGCTACAGAAAGAAGCCTAGAATTGAAGAGGCTACCTTCCTTGCTTAGGCCTGGCACAAGAGAAGCAGCCTATGCTGCAAGAGTAAGATGCTGGAGAAGACAAATGTGCTTCGAGCCATGCTGTGGAGAAGCCTTGTGCACTGTAGGAGCTGGCAAAGAGGAGCATATCAAACCCAGGAAGAAAAGCCTATTTCTCTTTCTGTGTCTTTCCAGTGCATTCTACTGCCAAAGATTAAGATCAGGGTAGCTTGCAAAGGACAAATATTTAAAGGGCAAATATTTAAAGAACTAAACTCCATTTTTCACAGAGCAACCTATGAAGGATAAATTTGGACCTGATGCATATATGAAGTAAAAAATGAATGAAACGAATAAGAGATATTTAAAAGGGATACAAGCAATAACTAGGGAAGTTTTTATTTGTTTGTTTCATAGGAATCCATAATTAAAAGGAAAATAAACAAAATGAAAAAGACTGTTAAATGGAATGAAATGGAAAATTAATGACAAAATGAATTGATGATGCAAGAGCAGGTGATAAAATCATGAACCAATTTTTAAAAGCATACATTTACCTTTAATTTAAAACACAATGATAAAATGATTTTCTACAAAGACCATTGTTTGATATAGCTCTGTATCTGTATTATTATTGAATTTAAGAGATTTGGAGAAACTTAAGATTTCAGATAGGGAAAACGTAAAGTATATTACAACACTAAATAGATTTTTTAAAACATTTATAGTCTTTAAAATTTTAAATATACTTATCAAAATATTAGCAATTTACACATAAGTTTCAATGTCAACAACTTTAAGAATGTCCAAAATTAATTAAGATTCACTGCCTCTACATAGTGTAAACAATGTATTAATATAATTATAGAAATGGCTAAATAATCAGGTCTGCTAGATTCTAAATATTATGACCCTTTTCTCTGAAATATGTGCAGATCTGTGAACTGATCAAAATATTTTTTTTTCTTTATTATGGGCAAATAACAAATAGATTTTATTGAGAATTATATTATATTGGATTCAATGTGTTCATTTATAAAGCAAAATTACAGAATGCATAGCCTGGCATGATAATTTAAAAGTCTGTAAAAATTAAACAGGCAGTATTTTAAAAATTATAAGGATTTCCATCCTTGTTTAAGACACCTCTTGTCATTGAACACAGTTTACACTTTCCACAAAATGGACGTACTTATAATTAATTAAATACGGAATGCTTGAAAGTCAAATTTTAATGTAAATGATTTATATATTCACTGTTTACTTTTTTCTTCTCACCATCCAGATTACTTCAAATTGGATCCCAGTACATAAGGAGAACAAGAAAGGGTCACTTGCATGAAAAATTTCAAATAAGCATTTTAATGATTTAATGTTTTGTGTTTATGCTATATAAGTTAGCTATTTGAAAAAATAAAAATAAAATGTTATTTGTTATATTTTTACTTATATTAGTAAATTAGTTTTTAGAACATAGCATAGAAATAATATTGATAGTACTTTTATCAATTAAGTAATAATACTGATGATCATTATCTCATAAATGTAAAGAGTATATTGTTTGATTTAGAACAAAACACTTTTGAAAAATGTTATTATTGAAATAACTCAAAAACAACAAATAGTTTAGTAAAAGTGTTAAGTAATTATTTTGCCTTGCATCTTGTACGTATAAATGCATAAATCACCATTATAAGCATTAAGGATAATAATGTGAAAGCAAATATAAATGTAATGATAAAAACAGAGCAGTTATATTTTAGTTTCTGTATTATAAATTATTTAGAAAAAAATGACGATTAAAAAAATGGCAGTGTTTGGTATGTTCCTGTATGAGGTATCTGGGCTAGGTCGGAAGCCTTATTTGCTACTGATAATGATAGGATGGTGTCCTGTGAGTCATGATCCCCACTTGTTGTGGGCAATTAAGGTAGCATGCATGAAGTCCACTTTTCAGCAATGCCGGAAACATGGCCGCCAGGGCTGATGCAACAACAGCTTGGGTTGCCCTCTGCCTTCTTTACGGAAGCGGTTCGCGCCAAAAGTACTAACCATACATCTGCCTTCCACCCCAGCAACAGCAACCGCCAATCCCCCTACATCTGCCTTCTACCCCAGCAACAGCAACCGCCAATCCCCCTACATCTGCCTTCCACCCTAGCAACAGCAGCAGCCAATCCTAGATCGCCACCCGTCCTTACTAGCCACCCCCATCCTACCCTAGAGTATATATGCTCAGCCTCCTCAATAAAATTTTGCAGCTTGATCAGAAACCTGTCTTGCTGTCATTCCTCGTGTCTCTTGTCCCATACCATTCTTCCTTCACAGGACTTGGAGCTTCCGTTGATCGTCCCGTGGGCCGGGACAACTGGCGCCCAATGTGGGGCTCGAGCCTTGTGAAGGATAGAACGCTGCGCTAAAGAAGAGAGCTCTCACACTCACCGCACCCGGGATCGCCACGAAGGAACTCTCTCGTGAGACAGATCCGTTCAGCAGTCAACCAGCGCCGGCGAAAAGGAGAAGAAAAAAGGTAGGCCCCCGTCCCCACCATGGGACAAGCAACTTCCCAACACGAATTATATGTTAGTCAGGTCGAACAATCGCTCAAGACACGGGGAACTAGAATTAAGAAAAAGGATCTCATGCGTTTCTTTGATTTTCTGCTAAAAACCTGCCCTTGGTTCCCTCAAGAAGGTACTATAGACCACCAGTGTTGGCTAAGAGTCGGAGATTGTCTAAAAGACTATTTCAGAATCTTTGGTCCTGAAAAGGTCCCGGTTACTGCCTTTTCTTATTGGAACCTAATTGATGAAATCCTAAGAGTCCATTCTTCCGCCCCAGACATTCAAAAACTCTGCAAAAGAGGAGAGGAAGCTTTAAGGGAACACTCTCGTCCCGCTTCAGCATGCAGCTCAGTAATTATTAATATGCCTGAAACCCCCCTAAACAAAGACCCCAACAAAAGTAGGCCAAATACCCCAACCAGTCAGGCCAGCCCATCGCCCGATCAGCCCGAAATTGAACCAGAGGCTAAAATCTCTCCCCTTTTGGAAAACCCGGAGGCTAAACCGGAGGCTAAAATCTCTTCCTCTTTTGAGACCAATTCCCTTCCCCCGTTTCAGCCACCCCCTTATAATCCTGATTTTCCCAATCCATGCCCTCGTTTTTATCCAGTCACATCTCTGCCTCAGTTCCACACTTTAGAAGAGGCCACAGAAAATCTCCAGCTACACACCGATAATTTTAAAGAAACCTTTAATCAAGAGCGGCTGCGAGCTGCCAATTTGCTCGCGGACCTCCGGTTGGCAACTCAAAGCATTGCTGCCCTTGCACTCCCGGAAAATGCCTGCTCACCACGTCCCCATTGCACTCACCACACCTACGCCTTTCCAGTTACAGGTAGTCTGACCCAAAACCCTTCCGCTAGCTCCCAAAATGGCGCTTCTAGTAGCAAAAGCGAGGAAGAGGAACAATCAAACCCCCCCAGTTCTGACGAAGAGCAAGAGGAAGCTAGTACTACCCCAACAGCTAAATATAAAAAACTCACTTTAAAATATTTAGAAAAATTAAAAAAGGCAGTGAATGATTATGGAGCTACCACCCGCGGTGAGAAACCTGAAGCGCCCGGCTGGGAGCCCGCGGACCCTTCATCGCACCGTCTGCGAAGCGGGCATCGCCACGGTGATAGCGCGGACTTAGGCCGCCACCCCTCAGTCTCGGGCATCCTCCTTCTCACTTCCGAGACCCCTCCCTCTCCGTCGGGACGCGGGAGAGCCTGGCGCACGGTGGGAGAGCGAGGTGGAGCTGGCGCTGGTGGCCAATGCGAAACTGGCTGGTGCTGCTGTGCCCGTGTGTGCTCGGGGCCGCGCTGCACCTCTGGCTGCGGCTGCGCTCCCCGCAGCCCGCCCGCGTCTCCGGGGCCAGCCCGGCAGATCAATTGGCCTTATTTCCTCAGTGGAAATCTCATCACTATGATTTGGTAGTTGGTGTGTTATCAGCTCGCAATAACCATGAACTTCGAAATGTGATAAGAAGCACCTGGTTAAAGCGTTTGATACAACATCCAGCATTAAATCAATGTGTGCTTGTGAAGTTCATAATAGGTCCTCATGGCTGTGAAGTGCCTGTGGAAGATAGGCAAGACCCTTATTCCTGCAAACTACTCAACATCACAAATCCAGTTTTGAATCAGGAAATCGAGGCATTCAGTCTTTCTGAAGATGCTTCATCAGGGCTCTCTGAGGACCAAGTTGTCAGTGTGAGCTTCCGAGTTCTCTATCCTATCGTTATTACTAGTCTTGGAGTGTTCTATGATGCCAATGATGTGGGTTTCCAGAGGAATATCACAGTCAAGCTTTATCAGGCAGAACAGGAGGAGGCCCTCTTCAGTGAACAATATTATCCCTATTCCCTCTGGCACTCGAATAGCACAACTTATAATACTCCCCATTAAGCATGTCAACTCAAACTTCAAAAAACTCCAGCGCCCCACAGAGGGCCCTGGATCCTCCGACATTTTTTGGGCACAACCAATATCCCATACTCAGCCCACCTTAAAACTAAAACTTAATGGCAAGCTATTTAAAGGAATCTTAGACACAGGGGCCGATTCCACAGTTATATCCTCAAACCACTGGCCAAAATCTTGGCCCCTCACGGCCGCTGCCACCCACTTACAAGGAATAGGCGAAGCCACAAATCCTCCACAAAGTTCACAAGCCCTAAAATGGGAGGATGAGGAAGGAAACGCTGGTACAGATATACCATATATTATCCCCCATCTCCCCATTAATCTCTGGGGTAGAGATATCCTAACTCAAATGAAAGTTTTTATGTGCAGCCCTAGTGATACAGTTACTGCTCAAATGCTCAAAATGAACTTTCTCCCTGGCAAAGGCCTAGGCAAAGCTAATCAAGGAATAAGACAGCCCATCTCTATAACACCTAATACAGCTAGAACAGGACTCGGGCTCTCCCAAAATTTAGCCTGAGGGCTGTTGACATCCCTGTACCCCATGCTGAAAAAATCTCCTGGAAATCCATAGAACCAGTATGGGTTGATCAATGGCCCCTGACTCAGGAAAAAACCCTAGCGGCTATAGAGTTAGTACAGGAACAACTTAACGCCGGACATATTGAGCCTACTCAGTCCCCTTGGAACACTCCCATTTTTGTAATAAAAAAAAGGTCAGGCAAGTGGAGACTGTTACAGGATTTACGAGCTGTGAACAAAGCAATGGTGCCCATGGGGGCGCTACAACCTGGTCTCCCTTCGCCAGTTGCTATCCCTATCAGTTTCCACAAAATAGTTATAGATTTAAAGGATTGTTTTTTTTTCCATACCGCTTCACCCAGAAGACAGGCAACATTTCGCCTTTAGTGTTCCTCAAATCAACTTTCAAGGCCCTATGCCCCAATTTCAATGGAAGGTCCTGCCACAAGGTATGGCCAATAGTCCAACTTTATGCCAAAAGTTTGTTGCAGACGCTGTTAACCCCATCAGGCACCTATGGCCACAAATCTACATCCTTCATTACATGGATGATATCCTATTAGCAGGACCAAACATGTCCAACCTACACTCTTGTTCTCAAGACCTTCTAAAAAATTTAACAGCAAGAGGTCTTCAAATAGCTCCTGACAAGGTGCAAACTTCGGACCCCTTTTCCTATCTGGGGTTCAAGCTTTGGCACCAGCAAGTTTTAACACCCCGCCTTCAACTGCGAACCTCCCATCTATTAACGCTAAATGACTTCCAAAAACTTTTAGGGGACATTCAATGGCTTCACCCCTACCTAAAACTGCCCACTGAAACTCTTCTGCCACTCAATAATATCTTAAAGGGAGACGCAAACCCCTCCTCTCCCCGAAGCGTAACTCCAGAGGCAATGCAAGCGCTTACTTTACCATCATAAATCAAGCTATCCAAAGTCAAACTTGCTATCAAATAAATTACCACCAACCTTTAATCTTTATAATTCTTGCTACAACTCACACACCTACAGGAGTTTTCTGGCAATCCAATTTAAAACAGCCAAGTGGGCGAGGCCACCCATTGCTCTGGGTTCACCTCCCCGCTACTCCATCAAAAGTGCTCTCGCCATACATTTCTCTTATAGCTGCCCTCATAATTAAAGGCCGACAAACTAGTTGCCAATTGTTTGGAAAAGACCCTGATTCCCTTATCGTCCCGTACACTCAAGATCAAATCCATTGGCTCTCCCAAACCGACGACGAGTGGGCTATTGCATGCTCTTCGTTTCCCGGCAATATTGATGACCATTATCCCGGCGATCCATTAATTCAGTTCGCCAAAATCCATCAATTCACCTTCCCAAAGGTCACTAAAGCAAAACCCATAGACTCTGCTGCCTTAGTCTTTACTGATGGTTCAGCAAATGGGACCGCAGCATACGTCATCCAGGGTCAAGCATTTTCCGTGCGCTCTCCCTATACTTCAGCTCAACTTGTCGAGCTCTATGCAGTCCTGCAGGTTTTTTCCCACCTTCAAAACCAACCTTTTAATTTATACACTGATAGCGCATACATAGCCCAGTCTATACCACTATTAGAGACAACTCCATTTATCAAACCTTCCTCCAATGCAGTCCCCTTATTCTCACAGCTACAAAAACTAATTCTCAAACAACAGCACCCCTTCTTTGTGGGGCACCTCCATGCCCATCAAAATCTACCGGGTCCTCTTGCAAAAGGCAATGCACTAGCAGACGCTGCCACTCAGTTAATATGCCCCAATCTCTGCGATTCTCTAACCTTAGCTTCCCAAGCCCATGCTCAACACCACCTAACCCTTATTCTCACAGCTACAAAAACTAATTCTCAAACAACAGCACCCCTTCTTTGTGGGGCACCTCCATGCCCATCAAAATCTACCGGGTCCTCTTGCAAAAGGCAATGCACTAGCAGACGCTGCCACTCAGTTAATATGCCCCAATCTCTGCGATTCTCTAACCTTAGCTTCCCAAGCCCATGCTCAACACCACCTAAATGCAAACACTCTCTGCCTAAAATTCAATATTACAAGAGAACAAGCAAGGGAAATTGTTAAAACCTGCAAAAATTGTGTAACCCAATTGCCAGTCCATCACTTGGGAGTCAATCTAAAAGGACTCATCCCAAATGAAATCTGGCAAATGGATGTCACCCACTTTGCCAGTTTTGGGCAACTCAAATATATTCATGTTTGTGTTGATACATACAGTGGATTCATACTAGCTAGTTTACAATCAGGGGAAGCTTCAAAGCATGTTATCTCTCACCTGCTACATTGCTTCATCGTTTTAGGGCAGCCTAAAACCATTAAAACAGATAATGGACCTGGGTATACTGGAAAAAACTTTCAAGCATTTTGTCAGCAATTGCAACTCAAGCACATTACGGGAATACCTTATAATCCCCAGGGGCAAGGAGTAGTAGAACGAGCACATCGCACCCTAAAAAATGCCCTGTGCTGTCTAGCTGATAGCACTCTCAATCTCACAAAACAATGCCCTCGAGATCTTTTACATCATGCTCTTTTTGTTCTTAACTTCGTAACTCTGGATAATGAAGGGCACTCTGCAGCTGATAGACACTGGCATCCCAAAACACGAACGCAGCAAGCCACCGTTATGTGGCGCGACCCCTTAACATCAAAATGGAATGGGCCCGACCCCGTTATCATCTGGAGACGATGTTCTGCTTGCATATATGACCAACAAAAAGAGGGTCCTCGCTGGCTTCCAGAAAGACTAATTAGACATGTTAATCCTCCACTGTCAAAACAAGCCCCAAAATCCCCCCTTCCCTTTGACAATAACCTTTCCAGGGAACAAACCCCTCCCTGAGAAAAACTTTTTCTTTCTTTCTTCCAGCACGTCGCCAACTTTGCTGTAGCCTGCCCAGAACACACCCAACCTACGTGCAGCCGGCAACCAAGAGAAGCCCAACTTACAGGTTTGCCCCATCGCTAAGGCCACATGAACTATTGGCTCTTACTAATTGGCTCTCTGGCCTTGCTGTTTGCAGCTGGATTGGCAGCCGTTGCCCCAGAACATTGGAACCCGTTAGAAAGAATCCTGCTTGCTATAACGTACTTGTGCGTTGTAGGGTGCATCACTCTGCTAGCTTGCTTTCCTTAACAGAAGAAACCTATAGCCCCTATTAGTATGGCCTTGTTAAGCCTACTGCCATTTAAGGTTGCCACCTTACATTTTCTCCTGCAGAGTGTGCTTACTGACCCAGGTACCGCTATCCACAGTCCCAATCCCCACCAGCCTTGGAAATGGACCTTGGCATGATGGGAAGATTCCAAGATTGTGCAAACCCATGTTACCGCAGGACGCCCTTCCTTCGTTGTTTACGCCTGTGACCTAATCCTGTTCCCGGAAGGCACACCTTGCCTTAACCAGGCCCAATATTACATGTGCCCATCCTCAAACCCCGGGAAACAGTACTGCAATGCTCCCAACCAATACTACTGTGCATACTGGGGGTGTGAAACATTAGCCACTACTTGGAAGCCTTACGCCCCTGATCATTACCTAACTTTAAAATGGGCCCCTTTTGGCTGCAAGCCCCGTGACCATTCCATCAATCCTTATTACGATAAATATAATTGTCAAAAACTAAATCTCACCGTACAGCTCCCTACTGATCCCTCTTGGCTAATCAGTCAAACCTGGGGCTTCAGAGTCTATTTGGAAGGAGTCGACCCAGGGAGTCTTATCATAATAAAAAAGGAAGCGGCACAGCAAAAACCATTCGCCATTGGGCCAAATGTAGTGCTCGCTCCCCCGCCCCCAACTACCCCTCCTCACAGACCTGCCAATTATTCCTCTACTAACATCTCAGCTAATTCTTCCTCTACTACCAACCCAACATTGTTACCCTCAAGCTCTTCCATAGAGCTTAAGCCAATCTATTACTCACTTTGGACAGTGCTCCAAGCCACCTTTCTCTCCCTAAACTCCTCCCAGCCTAACCTTACTCGCAGTTGTTGGCTATGTTTCTCTGTCAACCCTCCTTTTTATGATGCTGTAGCCCTTAATACCTCATTTAATATTTCTAACGAGGACAATCCTCCCCAATGTCCTTGGAATACGACAAAAATCGGCCTCACCATGCAATCCGTTATTCACTCTGGGCATTGTATTGGTAACGTTTCCTCCTCCTTAAAAAAGGTCTGTGCACAGTCGTCCTTTCCATCGCAAGGTAAATTCTATATTCCTCCAATAGGGGCAAAATGGCTATGCTCTTCCACGGGGCTTACTCCTTGCGTATCAGCAAGAGCCCTCACTGAAACAAAGGAAATGTGCCTCTTAGTGGCTGTGCTACCCCGTGTCCTCTTCCATGAAGAAAAAGACCTTTATCAACACTGGGACGCGCAGCCTCCAACCATGCTAAAAAACAAAAGAGAACTTGTCACGGCTGTCACTATTGCCTCTCTTTTAGGTATTGCTGGCCTAGGCACCGGAACCGCCTCTAACATTCTCCAACGCCAAGGCTTCTCCCACCTAAGAGCTGCTATAGACGAAGATTTAGCCTGCATTGAAACCTCCATCACCCATCTTGAGAAATCCCTTACATCTTTATCGGAGGTTGTTCTCCAAAACAGGAGAGGCTTACATCTACTTTTCCTTAAGCAAGGAGGGCTTTGTGCTGTGCTAGGTGAGGAATGTTGCTTTTATGCTAACCATTCTGGCGTAGTTAGAGATTCCATGACCAAACTTAGGGAAGGAATTGCAAACCGCAAACATGAACGGGAAACCCAAGGAGGTACCTCCTGGGGGTTCGACGGAATCCTTCCTTACCTCCTCCCTATACTAGGCCCCTTAATAACCATACTCCTTATAATATCCTTTGCTCCTTGGGCCATAAAAAGAATAATACAGCTAGTAAAGGACCAAATTGATTCTGCCCTAGGCAAGCCTATTCAAGTGCACTATCACCGGCTTCACCTCGCTGACCAAGGTATAAATCCAGCTTAACTAACTGCTACCCACCCTTACGGGTGAAAGGCCCCCTCCTACGGGAGCAGCATATAACTCGAAAGTATGTTTCAAGCGTGTGCCTTGATTGGTACCGCTGGGTGCGAGGCAAAACACTGCAAAGGAGGGCCAAAACAATTAAAGGCCATTTTCGAGCTCCTTGAGAAGTATGCCTCATTTGCATAGGGGTTCGCTCTGCACAAATCCCCCTCCCCAGACAAACAGAGCCACAAACAACTTGGGGAATGAGGCCTCTACTTCCCCCAGCAGGTTAATGCCAAAAGAATGCTCAATCAGCATTCTTCCTCCATCCTTTTGAAAAACAAAGGGAGGAGATGTTGTGGGCAATTAAGGTAGCATGCATGAAGTCCACTTTTCAGCAGTGCCGGAAACATGGCCGCCAGGGCTGATGCAACAACAGCTTGGGTTGCCCTCCGCCTTCTTTACGGAAGCGGTTCGCGCCAAAAGTACTAACCATACATCTGCCTTCTACCCCACCAACAGCAACCGCCAATCCCCCTACATCTGCCTTCTACCCCAGCAACAGCAACCGCCAATCCCCCTACATCTGCCTTCCACCCTAGCAACAGCAGCAGCCAATCCTAGATCGCCACCCGTCCTTACTAGCCACCCCCATCCTACCTAGAGTATATATGCTCAGCCTCCTCAATAAAATTTTGCAGCTTGATCAGAAACCTGTCTTGCTGTCATTCCTTGTGTCTCTTGTCCCATACCATTCTTCCTTCACAGGACTTGGAGCTTCCGTTGATCGTCCCGTGGGCCGGGACACCCACTGACCTCAGAAGTATAATTTTGTTGGAGAAGAGCACTGTTATTTTTATTCTCACATGAAAGAACATGTGAGCAATGCTTCTGTCACCGATATAAATTGAGTTGCCCAGTTACAACACATGGCCATTTTCTGCTTATGGCGAAGCTAATGTAGCCCTTTGCTGAAACGTGCTGCTTGAAATAAACTAATGTGTGTATCCTGAGGTCATCTGCTCTCTACATCTTGGTATGCAAGCACCAGGCATTGTGCATTTTATTCTTTTAGTGCTCTTTCTGATCCTGTGCTTAGATTTATGGCAAAGGATTCATAAATCAAAAGGGCATTGCTTTTATTCACATCTAAGAAAAAAAATACTTGCATTTAATCAACAAATGCACATTTTCTAATCCTATAAGTGTAACTATAAGCCCCATTGCAGTTTTAATGGCTTACTTTAGAGGTTTTCAGAAGACCCTCATTATTTACACAAATGTATTTGGATGTTCTTGCCGATTAACAGTTGAAATGAAAAGAAGGACATGAGGATCTTCCAGAAGCTTAGTATGCCAATACTTGTACAGCTGCTACTTAGAACTGTCCTGATATAGTGGACTATTTAACTGCTGCTGCCAATTGGATTTGCTTAACTATCATTTCCCCTTAGCCAAAGGCACAAATGTAGAAAATCTATATCTAAGGGCTTTGGCAGAAGCTGAGCTATTTATCATTTGTGTGAGGATCAAGCAAGCCAAGTGTACTGTTTATTTTAATGAAGCCAATACAGAAAAGAGAATTCAGAGTAACACTATAAAGCATTACTCACTTACTTTGCTCCTTATTTTCAGTTGCAAGGATGTGGCATAACCCCAGCATACAAAATAGCTCTGATTTCAATTTATTTTGGGGAAATACACACATTGAGAAACCACTTCCATTCAGACACCACTCTTGCTCTAAGGGGTTTGGATGTTTGGTGTCTTGTTTTTCTTTTCTTTTCTTTTCTTTTTTTTTTTTGTTTTTTTTTTTTTTGTTTTGTTTTATTTTTAAAATATAAGACTTCCTTTATGACAAAGAAATTGCCACATATTATTCCCAGGACCACTAGACAAAAAAAGAAAAAGAAAGGAAGAAAGAAAGAAAGAAAGAAGGAAGGAAGGAAAGAAAGGAAGGAAGGAAGGAGGGAAGGGAAAAAAGAAAAAGAAAGGAAGGAAGGAAGGAAGAAATCAAAGAACAACAACAAAGAAAAACATGTCTTTGACTCTGAGGAAAAATACTATTGAAGTTCAGAAGCAATCTGAATGGATTATATATTCAAGTGTGCACTGGAATTGGTATATGGTAGTGAACACGAAGGTAATTCTAATTTCTAAGCCTCTTACCTTCTTTCAAATGATTGCCATGAATCCAGCTTCTCCAAATATTTATAAGCTCCATTGTTAGGGACGGGGTGGAGGTTATGGTCAGGCTTAGAAATGACCAGCAATAACACTGATTAAGATAAGCAGTCCAGCGTGCACGCACACAGACACACACACATGACAAAGAAAGGGACGGAATTCTGTTGATATCCAACACCTTACCACTCCTATCACCCCAAACATGCAGGAATGTTCAATGATTACTATTTCACTACTATGTATAATAGCTTTTGGAATAAATAATGGTGCTCTTCAACATTTTCTCAAGCTGGTTAACAATACTATAAATGATATACTTTCTCTCAGTCCCTCAAGTTCACTTACTTTTTTGGGGGATTCCCACAGTAGTAAAAACTTTAATTCCATGCCTCTTGGGTCAAGGATTCTGATGATTTGACAAAGAAGAATGCTATCCATCCATCCATCCATCCATCCATCCATCCACTCAGGTAAAAAATCAGCACTTTCCTTTCCAGACTATTGCAGTTTCTAGAGACATCATTGCATTCATGAAGCTTAGAATCTAGTGTAGAAAATCTGGGAAACATCACAGCTCTTCTTAATGTATCATAATATTATGATTTCTGATAGTATGAAAGGATTAAAGGTTTCCACCAGGGAGCATTGATAAAGTTTTACATACCACAACAATTTCCCAGCTTTACAAGATCACTTTGGTCTAAGACAAAAATTCTCTTTAGCTTGGTGGGAAGTACTGCTCAGTATTTTCCTCCCTAATGCAGGAGCATTAGATACATTAATACAGGTTACAGCCTTAGCAAACTTTACCGCTCATGCCCTTAATGATACTAAACATGGAATAAGCCTTTTAAATGAAGAGAACACCCAGATAAGAAAAATAGTGTTATGCTTATTGCTGCTGAAGGTGGTATTTGTGTCATGATTGGCACCACTTGCTGCTCATATACACCACATGAACATGTGTTTGTCACTAGTGCCTTAGCACACACAAAATTCTATAAACCATATCCAAAAGTTAGGGTTTACAGACCCCTTTTCCTCTTGTTTCACATACTACCCTTGCATTGGAGTTACACCCTTATTGGCACACTCACAGTATTGCTTATTTGTCTTATTTGTTACTGTTTATATTGTAGTTGTGGCCTTATTTCTCAATTTCACAGGCTGTAAATCTGTACCCTCCCATTTCCATGCTCAGGGGCTTCTGCAGAAGAGATGGCAGAAAGATTGTAAGAGTTGTGGAATGGAGTGGATTGTAATATAGTAATGCTGTCACACTTTCTAGTATCCTGCAACTTTTCCAATTTTGTCAGCAATTATGCATATTCATGAACATACTCTCAGCTCTGTGCCTTCATTATCTTTCCCCAATTTTAACTTCATGAGAAGCTGTGCCCAGGGGGACAAACATTAAGAAACAGTTAACTGGGTCAGCAATTATATGCATGCCATCATCTTGGCTCCATGCCTTCTTTGTCCATACCCACTATAAAACCCTGCCTTTCCCTCTGTTCAGTGCAAACCATCATAGCAAGGAATTGCTGTCTCTCCTCCTGCCACTGAGAATGAAGACCCCATGTAAGCCCCCGATAAATGCTTTTTCTTTCAAAATATATACATATCCCATTGAAGAAATCAACCTCTACTAGAGGATATCGTTTTCACAAGATAAGTAGTACCACAGATGAAAAGATGTTCTGGTAAAGCATCATCCAAATTATGGCCTTTGTACTTCTATTCTCTCTTCCCCATATAGTGCCTACTTAACTCCCTTATTTCATTTGGGTTTCTTATCAAATGTCACCTTATCAGAGAAGCCTTCCTTGATGAAAAAGATAGTACCCACTCAATAGGCCTACCCTGTCTTATTTTTCTTCATAGCCATCACCTGGCTACCCATACACTTTCTCATTCATACACACATTTAAACATATATGTGGTTATCATTCATCTCCCCACTGGAATGTAAGCTTGATAACACCTGTAGCTCTGTCGTCTTTGTTCACCATACCCAATGCCTAATGTTTGACACATAGCTCATGCTCAGTAAATTTTTGTTGAATGATTGAATGAAGCAGTCTTCTTAGACTTAACTTTGTAGTTTTGTAAAAAATAGCAGTCTTTACTGGAAACATACTGTGGGGCAGGTACTGTATTTGGTGCCTTATGTGTATTAAATCATTTTATACTAAAAATTAAGTTTTTTTAAGGTGAAGAAACTGACATGGAGAAGATTGTGTTTCCCAAGGAACCACAGAGCTGGTAAAGAATTGCAGAAGTTCTTATTTTTTGGTGTTTTTTTTTTTTAATTGTTTCTAATTTGCCAAGAAACTAGATCTAGGTATGAGATTGAAGTTCTGGTGAGGATAAAATAACAACTTTTCAGATTATCTTGTCATGGGAGTGATTGTAGCATGACTCTGAATGAGGTAAGGGTGCATTGGTGAGAGACAATTTTTCTACCCCTCAAGAGAGATGACCAGAAAATTTCAGCTGCCAATCATTTCATTCATTTCATAATCAAGCACTACTACAGGAGTGATGAGAAAAAATTGCATGGAGGCACAATTAAACTATATAGAACCTCCCAGAAAAGGTTAAGATAATTTAAATGTATTCTCAGACATATGTAAATTAGCACTTTACGAAATCTGTGAATTCTGTGTTAGTGAAAGGAGTCATGCCATAAGTTTCAGGAATATTTTAGTGATAAAAAGTTGCAATTTTTGGACATATATGTTTTATCTTACATTAGGGAATAAGTGTAGTTGTTACCATTTGTAATGGTTAGGTTCATGTGTCAGCTCAGCCAGGTGATAGTGCCCAGTTGTCTGGTCAAGCAAGTACTGACCTAACCATTACCGCAAGGACATTTCATGGCTGGTTAATAAACCAAAAGACCAGTTTATTAAATCATCAGTCAATTGATTGTGTCTATGGCTGATCACATCTATGATCAACAAAGGGAGCATCTTCCACAATGAGAAAATCCAAAGAGTTAGATTTAATCCAAACAGTTGAAGACTTTTGAGGGAGAAGAGAGAACTTTCATTTTTTTTCTTCAGCCAGCCAGCCTCTCCTGGGGAGTTCATCAAAGAACTTCATCGGAGTTACCAGCTCATAGCCTGCCCTAGGGAATTTGGGCTCATGCATCTTGCCCTATAGAATTTAGACTTGTGCATTCTCAGAGTTGTGTGAGACACTTATAAAATCTCATAGATATCTCCCATTGGTTCTGTTTCCTTAGAGAATCCTGACTAATACACCATTCTAACGCATAATCTGAATTTACATGTATTAAATTCCTTTTAAGTCAGCTTTCAGAAGATATAAACATCCATAGGACAATCTATATTCAAGTTTGCTTTCCCAGAAGGTGGTGACTTAATGACTGTGTGCTTAAGACTTCAAATCTCAATGAATATATGTCAAAAAGTCCCTGCTAATCCCACTACTAGGTATGCACCCAAAAAAATTGAAAGCAGGGGCTCAAACAGATATTTACACATCACTGTTCATAGCTGCATTATTCACAATTGTCAAAAGATGGAAGAAACCAACAAGTGGACAAATAAAAGATGATACATATATAATGGAATATTATTCAGCCCTAAAAGGCAATGAAGTCCTGATGAATTTGACAACATGGATGAAACTTGAAGACATCATGTTGAGTGAAATAAGCCAGACAAGGTGCAAATGCTATTGCTCTTGCTGATTTGAAATAATTAGAATAAACAAATTCATAGAGTCAGAATCTAGAATATAGGTTATCAGGGATGGGATGGGGATAGGCCATAAGAAGTTAAGGCTTAAAAATTACAGAGTTCTTATTGAAATGATGGAAATGTTTTGGTAATGGATGGTGATGGTGGTAGCACAATCTTGTGAACATAATTAACAGCACTGATGATATAGATATATACATATATATATAAATGTATATGCATGTGATTAAAAAGAGAAATGTTAAATGGTATATATGGTAACAGAATAAAACTAAAAGAAATCCATGGAAATGCACTACACAACAGTAAGCTCTATGTTAAACCATGGACTATAGTTAATAGTACAATTATAAAAATGTGCTGTCATCAATTGTAACAAATGTTTCACACCAATATGTTGTGTAAATAATAGTGTGATTTATGGGAAACTGGTATTTTATATTCTGTAAGCTCACAACTTTTTTAATAAAGAAAGAAAACCAAAACTCTCTGCTAGGAAATTCTACTTCCAGCTATACACCCAAAGAAATTGTAAACAGGGTTTCAAACAGATACTTTTACACAAGTGTTTACAGCAGCATTACTCACAATAGCCAAAAGGTGGCAACATCTCAAGTGTTTACAGCAGCATTACTCACAATAGCCAAAAGGTGGCGACATAAATGGGTTGATGAATAAAATGTGGTATATACACACAATGGAATATAATTTGTTCATAAGAAGAAATGAAGGTCTGAGGCCTGTTGTAACATGGAAGAATCTTGAAAACATTCTCAGTTAAATAAGCAAGAAAGATAAGGACAAATATTGTATATGACTTATAAGCGATATCTAGAAATAGCAAATTTTCAAGGCCAGAAAGTATATTAAAGGTTATCATCTGATAGAGGCTGGGAGGAAGTTGGAGTGTATGTTTGGTGGATATGGAATGTTTGTAAAGAAAAATTGATAATAAAAGAAGTTAACAGATTTCACATAAGAAATGAGCAATCTCTCTGCTACAGCCCTAGAATATTTAAAAAAAATAAACAAAGAAAAGCATTATATTTGAAGCTGTAGCCTTCAAAGAATGTGCAGTTTTTCTCAGCAATGAGTAGTTTTTAAGTGATGTATCTCTAATTGATTCATAGGGCTATGACATAAAGATTGGGTGGTTTCAGAAAAAAAAAAAAAGTAGCTTACCTATTCATATAAAATTGCAAAATGAATTGTATAAATTGCTCATCAAGGAAATGCAGAGTCAAGGCAGATTGGGAAAAAAATAACCTGCAAATTTTATCTGTCATTCTCTTTATCTGTTTAAATATCAACCATTTGGTTCATGAGAAATTGAGATGGATCCTTCTAATTTGTGTGGTATATGAAACATGGTATTTTCTATTTTAGTGGTCAGTATAGGCACTCTACCTGATAATGTGGGAAGGCGGCATACTTTTCCTCTAAGCCTCTGGTTACTTGTTTCCTGGTTTCGAGTATTTTTTTTTTTTTATCCTATACATACATGCATTAGTAAAAATCTGAATTCTCAAACTCTGCGGTAGATTCCTTACGGTCTCCATGCCCCAGTCTCTTTTCACTCATACTCTGTCACTGGAACCCCAGTCTCTTTGTTTTTCCTTTACTACAAGCTCAATGCTCTCAACTAAGGGAGTTTGACAGACTCTTCTAGGTTTTCCTTCTCTGAATTATGGCCTGGAAAATGTCACAAGGCACTAAGCTTGGAAAATAAGACTTACCTTGTCCATTCCTTATTTCCAAGAAATTATTTTCCCTCATTTCTTGAAGTCCAGTGGTTTGAAGCTGTTTTTTCAATTATTCCATTCATCTGCTGATCACTTTATGTGGAGTGCAAATCTGGTCCCCACTATTGCTACTCCATCTTGGCTGTAAGTGGAAATCTTGTCTTGAGAACTTTAGCCTACTTGGCTTTCCTTCACACACCCCTCAGTCTCCTGCATTAAGGAGAATCACTGGGCTCTGACGGTTTTCTTGCTGTGCTGTACCTACAATATTCTTTTCTTCAGGTAATAATCTAGGACTATTCAATAGGGTTAACTTGGTTTGTTTCCCATCTCTCAGGGATTACTGTCTTCAACTGTCTGTTGTCCAGTGTCTTGAGAGAATATTTTGTCTGATTTGTTTTAGTTTTCAGATGGAAAGATAAATCTGGTCTCTGTAATTCTTAACGTGGCTGGAAGAAGAAGACTCTGACAGCTTTGTTTGTGTGTTACCAACACAATTTCTCTTTTTTTTCATAATTGGTGAATTATAGAAATGTATAGAATATATGTGAATTCAGAAATAAGTTTTTTTTTTTAATTCAAAAACTTTGGTATTAGGTTACCAAACCACATCTGAATTTTCAAAAGGCTATTTCATTTAAAGCTAAAATGATATACGTATGTGAGAGTGTATAAAAGGGAGTAATTTATAAACTGCTTAGTGCTTTAGTTTTTTCTTGATATCTTGCAAGAAGATAAATACATAAAATCAATCATTGTTTCTTGGGTATAACTGTATCCTTCATACTTTGCAGCAAAATTGGCTTTGTATTAGCAAAAAACCTAACTAAGCTCACAAATAATTAGCTTTCTTTAGAGATGCATGTATCAAATCCACAAATGTAGTTCTTGGTTAGATTGGGACCTCCTTGACCCACCTCCTTATTAGAAATATGTAATTTTAAAAGTCATAGATATAAGAAAAAGAGACAAATTCCCAGTAAAGCTAAAATTATCTGAAACTTCATTTGAGGAAAATAGGAGTGAACAGGATAAAGTTACATCAAAACAAAATCACTGATCCAAATTTAGAAGTATAATGAATGTAATTTCCTTTCCTTTCCTTTTAGAAAATCCCCAACAACACATTTCCTCCTTTTTACTATTCAAGTAAGTTATTGCTTACAAAATTAATGTACCTTTCAGAAAAAAAATCCAGTTTTTGTAATGTAACAAAGTGGTATTGCAAGTTTACGATAACGTTTATCTTTATGTAACCAGATTGTACTTGAATACTTTATCTTTGATCATAAAACCACAGCTATATAATAGTGTAAGTGATGCAAATTAATTTAAATATGTAATTACATGTATGAAAGTTAAGTACAAATTAATGCAGAACATAAAAAATAGTAAAATACCACAATGTCTTTACTAATTTAATATCATTCTTGTTATTTTTTAAAATAATTATATGTATGTGCATACCAATTTGCTTTTCATTTTTCACCCGCTTGCAACATAGAATGGCAATTTAAAAGATGTGAAAAAAAATCCATTCCATAGAACAAATTCAAACTTCATAAAGTCATTTTTTCGTGATGGCCAGCAGTGTTTAATCGCATATTTCCATCATTATCACAACCTTCACCAGGTAAGGGGAAATTGTTTATAACACAGATGATAAGAAGATGAAAACAAGACAATCAGAAGTAAAAATTTTTCTGGGGTGAATTCAGTGAGATTTCACTATAAGAGAACCTATTATTTGCCAGATTCTTATATGCATCATTTATTTTAATTATCACAGAACATTGTCAAATTGTCATAATTCTTTTTCCATAGTACAACTAGAATCTGAAACCAGAGCATTCCATTCTGAAATTTATGCTTCCGTTACTATATGCCTAGAACCAAGCTGATTTATACCTTCAACACTGACAGTGGTTGTGAACTATTTTAATGATTTGATATGGATTTTATTCTACTCTGGCTCCCATTTTTTTTTTATTAGAGAGATTGGCCATGGTATATGACTTAAAAACAAACAAACTATATACTATGATATGATTTAATTTTATCTTGACCTACTTTTACTTTATTTTTCTAAAGACACTCAAAGTGTTACACCTGATGGATAGTAATAATGGTAATAATTGGAAGAAGATGAGGAAGAAGGAGAAGGGGGAGGAGAATAAAAAGAAAAAAGGAAGGAGAAGAATGAGGAGATAAGAAATAACAATAATAGCGGTTTGTTTTCTCTTTGAATTTGAATAACTGGATTATCGAATTATTTAATATAATTTTCAAGTACTTTCCCTGTGTTTGGCACTCTTCTGAGAATGTTACTTATGTTATTGTGAATCATTTCACCATCTCTTTGTATAAGATTGTTACTTCATTTTATGGTTGAGGAAATTGAATTTTAAAAATGTCACAAAACTTTTCTATATTTGAGCAAAGGGTCAATAAAAAAGGCTTAAATCATACCTTATTTGCAATTTTCTCTCTAGGGAATGTCTCTGAATATGAGCTGATGGGTGCTTTGTTAGTTGTGAGCAGACACACTTTAGTATTTGGGGAACAGGGCACAGAGATGTGGCCAACCACGATGACCAGGATAGGTGTCATGAAATTGAAAAGACAGAGGAAATAATAGCTCAGCAGAATATTGAATTGAATATTAGGAGTCATGAGATGAAGTATGTGTGAAAATGTGAGTAGGGGGAATACTTGAAAATATGAGTCTGAAAATAATAAAATGTTTAGTAGCTCTTCAGTGCTAGTTGTGCTGTTGATGAGGGCAGTACAGATCCTGGACCAGGCAGTCGGTGCGAGGGATATCAAAACGGAAGCTCAGAAAAGGGTTTTGGGCAATGCTAAGGGAATTAAGGGGAGTGCATTTGATTAGACTGGAAATCATTTCCTACCTTTGTAATTATGCCTTCTTAAGTCCCTTCCTATTTTTTTCTAACTTGCTCATATAATCACATTGCTATCACATTTTTTTTTCATTTTTGTTTTTTTTCTTTTTATTCTTTTATATTCTTACTTCCTTTTTTTTTTTTTTCTTTCTTGCCTCAGGCTTCATTTGTCTCAGAATTTTTTTTTTTTTTTTTTAATCATTGGCCTCTTTATCACTTTCTCTCTCAGCATGGAACCGATGTTTTTTTTTTGTTAATATGATTATAGTCATCAACATTTTATACATCTCTCATATTCTGAGTCCCTTGTTTTTCATATGAATGTGGAACAAATGAGTGTTTTGTACTTTCATGCTTTAAAAAATTCCAAAGCTAATGGGAATTATAGTTAAAATATGCATGCCTCTCATTCACTCATTCATTCATTCATTTAGCAGGTAATAATTGAACAACTACTATGTAGGGGAGGAATAGAATTCATACCCATATAGGGGAGGTATGGGGTGTACTGAGCCTATGGTGATTAGAGTGCAAATGATGATGTTTGACCTGAGAGACCTGGGGTTCTCACTCTGTCTGACATAAATGAAGGATAAAGGATGAAAATAAAATAGTCCCCTTGTACTCAAAGCTGATAGTGGAGGTGAGGTTAAGACTTGAAGATAAGGAGAAGTAGGATTTGGAAAAAGACTTCCTCCTGATTCCAGAGACTTCTCTATGAGTTCTATAGTTGTAAATTGAATTTTTCACCTCTTTTTGGCAAAATGAGTTCTCAAGTCAGAATTATTCATGTTTTATTGTTTTAGCACATTAACAGAGTTTTTCTTACAGGAAGTAAAATTTACAAAATGTGCAACCTTGGGAAAAATAGTCAAACTTCCTGATCTTCAGTTTTTGCATCTTTAAACTGAATATAATAATGTTGCATAGTTTAAAGATTCATGAGGTTGTTTAAATGAATTAATTCAAGTAAAGACTTAGAATACTTCTGATGTATTGAAAGTTCACATTCAATAAATTTAGCTATTAATACCTTGCATAAAAATGGCAAAGTAGGAATGGGGAGACGATTGTTGTTTAAGACAGCTATAGAATGTTATTGTCTCTTTTAAGGATGTGTTTTCTCCACATATGTTCATTTATATACCTTTTCCCCATTTCATCATTAATATTTGTTTTCTTGTTCATTTTTCTGGAACTCCGCAGAAACTTCTAGAGTGAACTTTTCAATATGTTGCTGATTTGTTGATAAGCTTTGTGTTTTCATTTTAGCATGGGATACTGTGTGTCTGTATGTGATGCTGATTATATAAAAATTTGTTTTAGACACTGGACAGAACCAATGGTATGCTAATTCCTTCAGCTAAGTTTAATTTAGATTTATTTAAAATAATCAGTGAAGCAGAACTTTCAGGACAAGGGACTAGAGATCATGCAATAAAGATTTTCTTCTAGTCTCTTATTCACTAGTCATATATCACATTATTGCTTTTGATCATTTCCCCACAAATCCTCATATCTGAGCATATCAAGTCTGCTTTTGGAGAAGACATTTCAACCTATTTGCCCATAGTTCTGCATCTGTTATTAAAAGGGATGTAGGAGTGGTTGTGGTATTTAACCCTTTTAAATAGTTGATACCCAATTGACCACTCCATTTCCACATTCATGTATTCAGTCCCTCATTTTTTTTAAATTCAGTTTTATTGAGATATATTCACATGCCATACAATCATCCCTGGTTACAATCAACTGTTCACAGTACCATCATATAGTTGTTCATTCATCACCCCAATCTATTTTTGAACATTTTCCTTGTACTAGAAAGAATCAGAATAAGAACAAAAAAAATAAAAATAAAAAAGAACAGCCAAATCATCCCCCATCCCACTCTATTTTTCTTTTAGTTTTTGCCCCCATTTATCTACTCATCCATCCATACACTGGATAAAGGGAGTGTGAGCCACAAGGTTTTCACAATCACAATGTCACCCCTTATAATCTACATTGTTATATAGTTATCTTCAAGATCAAGGCTACTGGGCTGGAGTTTAGTAGTTTCAGATATTTACTTCTAGCTATTCCTATACAATAAAACCTGAAAATTGTTATCTATATAGTGCATAAGAATGTCCACCAGAGTGACCTCTCAACTCCATTTGAAATCCCTCAGCCACTGAAGATTTATTTTGTTTCATTTTGCATCTCCCTTTTGGTCAAGAAGGTGTTTTCAATCCCATGATGCCGGGTCCAGATTCATTCCTGCGAGTCATATCCTGCGTTGCCAGGGAGATTTACACCACTGGGATTCAGGTCCCACATGGGGGGTGGGGGGTGGGCAGTGAGATCACCTGCCAAGATGTCTTAGAGAGAGAGGGCCATATGTGAGTAACAAAGAGGCACTCATGGGGAGATTCTTAGGCACAATTATAAGCTGGTTTAGCCTCTGCTTTGCAGTAACAAGCTTCATAGGGGCAAGCCCCAGGACAGAGGGCTCAGCAGGTTAAGCCATCAGTCACCAGTGTTTGTGAGAACATCAGCAACAATCCAGGTCAGGAAGTCCAAGACCTCCTCATCCTCCACCAGTTCCTCAGTGGGGAGCTGAATATATATTTTTATCCTCCGACCAAATTACTTTGGGATGTGTTGCTATTTCAATCTAACCTATACAGACCTGCTATATCTCACTTCCTAGTCAAAGTTCCATGTAATTGTGGTGTTTGAACAAACTGACTGTAGAAGTTATATTGTTTAGAAAATATAGATCCTACACAAAATAAACAGTTCTTCCCTTGTCTCACATGGAAGTTGAAGTTTTAACACACAGTCAATTTCAACCTTTACCCTTTGGCCCAAATTGCCCTAGTCTTAACCAGATCTGCTTTATTCATATCTCTAATTGAAGTCTGGGCCCTTTTTCAGCTTTTTTTCTTTTTTTAACAGTTGCTGTATATGTTAATACTGACATTCATATCTGCCGAGCTCTAACTCTGAGTTTCAGGTGTCACACAGATACCCAGTGTTCCAGAGACCAATTAGGTTATGCACCAAGAGATCAACATCTCAGAGTTTGGAGATAGCCACTACAATTCAGGAATAGATTTGACTTCTGTAAGAGTTTACAATCTAGGGACCATTACAGTAATCATTTCCCTATTAGGCTGTGCTCTAAGGTTCAATTCTGAGTTTACACATTGTTGTTAGTCCATATCAGTGAGGCATTATAGTGCTTGCTTTTGGGTCTGTTGTACTTCACTCAAAATGCTTTCTACAGGATTCATTCCTCTCCTTGTGTGCCTCACAACTTCACTCCATCTCGTAGTTGCTCAATATTCCATTGTATGCATACAACACATTTCACCATTCTTTTCCTCAGTCAGTGTACCCTTAGGCCACCTCTGCCCACTGCAAATCTTGAATACTGCCTCCATAAACACCAATGTGCAAATGTCCATTCATGTCTCTGCTCTCAGATCTTCCAAGTACATACCCCATAATGAGGTTGTAGGACCTTATGGCCCCCACATATTTAGCTTCTTGTGGAACCAGCACAGTGACCTCCAGAAAGGCTACACCATTCTGCCTCCCCATCAACAGTAAATAGGTTCATCCCTCTCTCCATGTTTTCTCCAACACTTTCACCCCATTTATATTTTTCCTACAATTTTATAGAGATGTATTCCCATAACATACAATCATACACAGTGTACAATCAGTTGTTCGTGGAATCATCATATAGTTGTACATTTATCACCATAGTCAGCACTTGAACATATTGATTACTATGAAATTTTTTTTTTTGTGAATAATAAAAAAAGATAATAATAAGAAAAATAAAATGTCATGCAATACATTAGTAAGGACAGAAAACACCACTACTACCAAGAATCCCATATCCCTCCCTTATACCCCCTCTCATACACATTTAACTTTGGTATATTGCCTCTGTTACATTTAATGGAAGTATATTACAATGTTACTGTTGACAATAGACTCCAGTTTGCTTTGATTATGTTTTTTTTTTTCCCAAATACCATCCCTTTTTCAACACTATGCATGGGTGACATTCATTTGTTCTTCCACATGTGAGATCATTTTTATATTTACACATTTAACAATACTCATTGGCCACTACAGCTTTTGCCAAGTTATATAGTCCCAGTCTTCATCATCTATCTTTACTTCTAGTGTCATACATTCCCCTATCCCACCTCTTTCAGCCTTAGTCACAGACATCTTTGTTTAGTGTACTTACAATATTGTGCTACCATTATACAGTATCATGCTATCTATTTCTGGATCTATACAATCAATCCTGGTGAACATTCTGTAGTCCTTCAGCATCAAATGATTGATCTCTACCCTCTTTCTATCTCCTGGTAGCCTGTGCTATCAGCTTTAACTCTCAAAGTTTGCTCACTAATGTTAGTTCATGTTAGAGGGACCATACAGTATTTGCCCTTTTGTTTCTGGCTAACTTCACTCAACATAATGTCCTCAAGTTTCATCCACATTACTATATGTTCCATGTCTGTGTTCTGCCTTATAGCTGCATAATATTCCATCATGTGTATATACCAGTTTGTTTATCCACTCATCCATTGATGGACATGTGGGCTGCTTGCACCTCTTGACAATTGTGAATAATGACACAATAAACATGGTTTACAAATGTTTGCTTGTGTCTTAACTTTCAGTTCCTTTGAGTATATGCGTAGCAATGGAATAGCTGGGTCATATGGCAGATCTATACTTAGCTTCCTGAGGAATCGTCACACTGTTTTCCAGAGTGGTTGCACCATTCTACATTCCCACCAGCAATGAACAAGTGTGCCTCTTTCTTCACATCCTCTCCAGCACTTGTAATTTTCTGTTTTTTGGATAATGGCCATTCTGGTAGGTGTGAGATGATAACTCATTGTGGTTTTGATTTGCATTTCCCTAATAGCCAGTGAAGTTGAGCATTTTTCATATGTTTTTGAGCCATTTGTATTTCCTCTTCAGAAAAGTGTCTCTCCATGTCTTTTGCCCATTTTTTAATTGGGTTTTTTGTCTTCCTGTTGTTGAGTTGTAGGATTGCTTTCTATATTCAGGATATTAAACCCTTATCTGATATGTGGTTTCCAAATATTGTCTCCCATTGTGTTGGCTGCCTTTTTACTTTTTAATAAAGTCCTTTGATGTACAAAAGTATTTGATTTTGAGGAGATCCCATTTGTCTATTTGTTCTTTCATTGCTCATGCTTTGAGTGTAAAGTCTAGGAAACCACCTCCTATCACAAGATCTTTAAGATATTGCCTTACATTTTCTTCTAAGAGTCTTAGGGTCTTAGCACTTATGTTTAGGTCTTTGATCCACTTGGAGTTAATTTTTGTATAAGGTGTGAGGTAGGAGTCCTCTTTCATTCTTTCAGAAATGGATATCCAGTTCTCCAAAAACCATTTGTTGAAGAGGCTGCTCCATCCCAGTTGCTTTGGCTTGACTGCCTTATCAAAGATCAACTGCCTGTAGATGCCAGAGTCTATTTCTGAACACTCAATTTGATTCCCTTGGTTGCTATCTCTGTCCTTATGCCAGGACCATGCTGTTTTGAGAATTGTAGCTTTGTAATATGCTTCAAAGTCAGGTAGTGTGAGACCTCCCACTTCATTCCTCTTTCTCAAGATATTTTTGGCTACTCGGGGCACCTTGCCTTTCCAAATAAATTTGGTTATTATTTTTTCTATTTCTTCAAAGAAAGTTGTTGGGATTTTAATTGGTATTGCATTGAATCTATAAATCTGTGTAGGTATAGTTGACATCTTAATTATATTTAGTACTCCAATCCATGAATACAGTACATTCTTCCATTTATTTTAGGTCCTGTTCAATTTCTTTTAGCAGTTTCTTGTAGTTTTCTTTGTATATGTCTTTTGTGGCCTTCGTAAAATTTATTCCTAAATACTTGATTCTGTTGGTTGCTATTGTAAATGGATTTTTTTTTTACATTTCTTCCTCTTGTTGCACATTACTTCTGTATAAGAACACTACAGAGTTTTGCAGGTTGATCTTGTAGTCTGCCATTTTGCTGTATTCATTGATTAGCTCTAATAGCTTTGCTGTAGAATTTTCTAGATTTTCTACATATAGAATCATGTCATCTGCCAACAGTGAAAGTTTACTTCTTCCTCGCCAATTTGGATGCCTTTTATTTCTTTTTCTTTCCTAATTGCTCTAGCTAGAACTTCCAGCACATTGTTGAATAACAATAGTGACAGTGGGCATCCCTGTCTTGTTCTAGATCTTAGAGGGAAAGCTTTCAGTCTCTCCCCATTGAGTACGATGTTAGCTCTGGGTATTTATATATTGCCTTTATCACATTGAGAAAGTTCCCTTCTATTCCTAGCCTTTGAAGTGTTTTCACCAAGAAAGAATGTTGAATTTTGCCAAATGCCTTTTCTGCATCAATTGAGATGGTCATGTGGTTCTTCTGCTTTGATTGATTGATGTGGTGATTACATTAATTGATTTTCTTGTATTGAACCTGCCTTGGATACCTAGAATAAACCCCATTTGGTCATGGTGTATAATACTTTTAATATGCTGCTGGATTCTATTTGTGAGTATTTTGTTGAGGATTTTTGTCCCTATATTCATCAAGGAGATTGGTCTATAATTTTCCTTTTTTGTAGTATCTTTGATTATGTTATTAGGGAGATGTTGGCTTCATAGAATGAGTTGGGTAGCTTTCCCTCCTTTTCAATTTTTTTTTTAAAGTTTGAGCAAGCTTGGTATTAATTCTTTCTTGCATGCTTGGTAGAATTCACATGTTAAGTCATCTGGCCCTGGGCTTTTCTTTTTTGGGAGCTTTTTGATGACAGACTCAATCTCTTTGATTGTGATTGGTTTGTTGAGGTAATCTATTTCTTTTCAGGTCAATGTTGGTTGTTTATGCTTTTCTAGGAAGTTGTCCATTTCATGTAAGTTTTCCAGTTTATTAGCATGTAGTTGCTCATAGTATCTCCTCATTATCTCCTTTATTTCTGCAGGGTCAGTAGTTGTGTCTCCTTTCCCGTTTCTGGTTGCATTTATTTGCATCTGCTCTCTCTCTCTCTCTCTTTTTTTTTTTTTTTTTCTTTTTTTTTTTTTTTTTTTTTTTTGTTAGCCTAGCTATGGGTCCATCAATTTTGTTGTTTTTTTTCAAAGAACCAGCTTCTGTTTTTGTTGATTCTCTCTATTTTCCTGTTCTCAATTTCATTTATTTCTGCTCTAATCTTTGTTATTTCTTTCCTTCTATTTGCTTTGGAGATTATTTGCTGTTCAGTTAATTCCTCAATTTTGCTTTCTCTTGTAATGTAGGCATTTAGGGCAACAAATTTCCCTCTCAGCACTGCCTTTGCTGCATCCCATAAGTTTTGATATGTTGTGTTTTCATTGTCATTTGCCTTGAGGTATTTACTAATTTCTCTTGTAATTTCTTCCTTTACCCACTGGTTTTCTAAGAGCATGTTGTCTCCATATATTTTTGAATTTTACAATCTTCTCCCTGTTATTTATTTCCAACTTCATTCCATTATGATCTGAGAAAGTGTTCTTTATAATATCAGTGTTTTCAAATTTGTTGAGACTTGCTTTGTGACCCAGCATGTGATCTATTCTAGAGAATGTTCCATGAGCACTTGAGAAAAATATGTATCCTGTTTGGGGTGTAGGGTTCTATAAATGTCTGTCAAGTCTAGTTCATTTATTGTACAATTCAATATCTCCGTTTCCTTGTTGATCATCTATCTAGATGTTTTATCCATTGATGGGAGAGGTGTATTGCAGTCTCCAACTAGTATTGTGGAGTTACCTACTTCTTCTTTCAGTGTTCTCAGTGTTTGCCTCATGATTTTAGGGGCACTCTGGCTTGATGCATAAATATTTATGATTGTTGTTTTCTTGATGAATTGACCCTTTTGTTAATATATAGTGTCCTTCTTTGTCTCTTTTATTTGTTTTAATTTGAAGTCTTCTTTTTCTGATATTAATATAGTTACTCCTGATTTTTTATGGTTGCTGTTTGCATGAAATATCTTATTCCAAGCTTTCACTTTCAGCTTATTTTTATCCTTATGTATAAGGTGAGTTTCTTGTAGACAGCAGATAGATGGGTCCTGTTATTAATCCATTCTGCCAGTCTGTGTCTTTTTATTGGGGAGTTTAATCCATTAACATTTAGTGTTATTACTGTAAGGGCAGTACTTTCTTCTATCATTTTGTCTTTTGGATTTTATATGTCATGTCTTATTTTTTCCTCTCTCTCTTTTTACCCTTCCTAATGATCTTCATTTCTATGCTGTTCTTCAAACCTCTTTCTCCTGTCTTTTCCTATCAGCCTGTAGCACTCCCTTTAGTATTTCTTGCAGTGCCAGTCTCTTAATAATAGACTCTCTCAGTGTCTGTTTTTCTGGAAATATTTGGCTTGTCATGGTGTGGCACCTTGCAGACCCCCCCCCCCAGGCCAATAATACAACCCACCCTGGGTGCACTGGGGACAGTCTGCCCTGCCCGCCCCACACACCCCCATCACAATGGAGTGGGGGAGAGGTGGGGGAGGAGTCACATCATGGGAGGGGTGGCCCAGCCCCCCAGCACTGGTGTGTCCCCACAGAGTGGACTCCCTTGTGGAGCACCCCACAGTGGTGGGCACTGGGAGAGGGGAGAGCATGGTGACAGTCATATCCCTCGGCCCTGGGATTTGACGAGTGCTTCTGCTGGAGTGTTGTAACATTTGGGGAGTTGGGCACCCCAGTCCCTCATTTTTTATATTAGTACCAATAAGCAGCACACTGGTAACATATCATATATATATTTTTAATTTTTAGCCTGAAATAATTTAAAACTTACAGTAAAGTTGCAAAAATAACACAAAATGATGCAATTTACCCCCTACACAGATATAAAAATTTACCAACTTTTACCTTTTGCCACACTTATTATAACATTCTATCTATCTGTATCTATGTATCATCTATCTAATTTTCTAAACATTTGAGAGTAGGTTGCATAACTCTAATTCCTTTAATACTTAATACTTTCATTTATATTTCCTAATAAAAGGATAATCACTTATGCTTTCAAGAACAGTTATCAAGTTCAAGATATTTAACATTGATCTCAAGCACACAAATCAATATTTAAATCTTTTCAATTGTCCCAATAATGTCTTTTTGACCATTTTCTTCTTTATAATTAGATCCAGTCCAGGATCATGTAATAGATTTAATTGTCATTATCTCCTTAGTCTTCCTCTTTTAATTGTGGTAACATATATACTGCATAAAATTTCCCATCTCAATCACTCCCAAGCATTTGAATGGCATTAATACCATTCAAAGTATTATGCTATTATCATCAACCATTACCAAAATTTTCCATCTCCCCAAAGAGAAACTCTGCACTCATTATGCATTAACTCCGCCTTTTCCCAACCACATGCTTCCTCCCAGCCCTTAGTTACTTTTACCCTATTTTGGGTCTTTAGCAACTTGGATATTCTACTTATTTCATACAAGTTCACCCACTATCTATCCTTCTGTATCTGGATTATTTCACTCAACATGTGTTCAAGGGCACCCATATTGTTGCATGTATCAGAACTTTGTTACTTTTTATGGCTGAATAATATCCCATTTTATGTACATGCCGCATTTTGTTTTGTTTATCCATCCATCTATCAATGGACACTTGGCTTGCATCCATGTTTTGGCTATTGTGAAAAATGCTGCTATGAAGTTTGGTGTATAAATATCTGTTCAAGTCCCTCCTTTCAGTTCTTTTGGCTATATGCTTAGAAGTGTAATTACTTGGTAACATGGTATTTCCATGTATAACATTTTGGAGGAAAAGTTCAATTATTTTTTACAGTGACGGCACCATTTTACATTCCCACCAAAAATGCATCAGGATTCCTATTTTTCCAAATCTTTGCCACCAATTATTTTCTGTTTCTTTTTATTTTTAATAATAGTCCTACTTGTATCTTAAGTTCTGATCATTTTTCTTCATTCTCTTTATGTTTTTTATTTCTACCCCTCAGACCAACTAGGTTCAATTATTTTATCTGCACTTAGTCTGTTTCTTTCCTCTTCCAGATCCAAGCTGCTGTTTGAAAACCCTAGGAAATTTTTTGTTTCATTCACTGTATTCTCAATTCTGTTTGGTTTCTACATATGATTTTATGTCTCTTATTGAAATTCTCTTTTTTTTCTCTATAGTTTTCCTTATATGCTTCACTTATTTGTGAATTTTTTTTGAATCTTTGAGCCTATTTAAGACAATTTTTAAAAAATTTTGTCTGGTGTGTCCAAAGTTTAGTTTTCCTTATTGATGATTTCAAATACTTATCCTGCTTATTTTACTAGGACATTATATACCATTTTTTTTAGTGTGACTCATTATCTTTTATTGCTTGCTAGATATTTTAATATTTTTTCTGTGTTATCTCTAGAATTTGGTCACTGTGGTAACAGTTCCTCAAGCATCTATTCAGGTTGCGTATTGGGAAAAAATCCTTTTTTTACATGAGAGAGCAAACAAAAAAAAAAGAAAAATTCACAAAAACACCTTTCCCAGGTTTTGCCATTTGGCCTTTGTGAGTGCTTTCCTTCTGAATTTAGCCTAAAAATGATTCTAAACAACAGCCCAAAGAAAAAAGTATAGAGCCCCCCTAATCCTTTGTGAGCATACCATGTCTTCATTATGTTTTCATGGTGTTAGGAATCCACCTATTTACATGGATCCAAATGTCCTTTTTCCCTCAGGAAATAATCTTTCTTCCTGTTCCCAGGTCCTATATTTTACATCTTAAATCCAGTAATCCTTTGCCTCGGTCTGCTGCATTTGATTGTTTTCCTACAGCATTTTGGATGCCATGAAATGTTTTTCTATATGCTGGGAATATTCTAGTGCAGTGACTTCCAATGATTGTCCTTGTCAGTCTTTCAGGCTGCCATCAGATTTACTGGTATGACCTATATATACCCAAGTATTTACATAAAGATTTTGCTTTTTCTGGATCTGGGACCAGTAACATGCATTGGTAACTCAGACTGGATCTTGGGAGGTAAGGTGTATGATATGGGATGGAAAAGGCATCATGCAGTTTTCCTAAGGTATTTAAGTTATGTTTTCCTTCACTCAGTGCTTGCCCTGTTATGCAAACTTTTAACTCTTTTCTGGAACTCTGAAAACTATGGCTAACCCCCTTTTTTTGCTTGTTGTTTAAAACAACAAGGAAAATCATTAAATATATAGCAATATATAGTTTTTAGGTAAGAGAATTAAATCATAGTTCTCCTGTTTCATATATTGTTTTAGTTTCCTAGGCTGCTAAAAGCACATACCATGAAATAGGTTGGCTTAACAATGTTAATTTATTAACTTACAGTTTTGAGGCTGAGAAAAATGCACAAATCAGGCATCATCAAGTGATATTTTCTTCCTGAAAACTGGCTGCTGGCAATCCTTGGCTCCTCTGCCACATGCCAAGGCACATGTTGGTATCTGCCTGTCTCTCCCTTCTCTTCTGGGTTTCATTGCTTTCAGCTTCTTGCATCCATTTCCTTCTCTCTCTTTCCCTGTATTTATTCTATTTATAAAGACTCCTGGTAAGAGGATTAAGTCTCATCCTAAATGAGGTGGGTCACCCCTTTACTGAAGTAACCTTGTCAAAAGGTCTTACTTTGTGTCTACACCCATGGGAATCAATTAATTTTAAGAATATGCTTTTCAGGGATACGTATAGTTTCATTCAACCACATATGTTAATAATAACCCCTCTTATTTTTTTTTTAATTTTAAAGTTAATTTATATCTATATGCATCTGCTATGCTTTGGTGCATCTTGCACATCTACATCTATATCTTTTTTCAGTTTGCTTTAAAGAAATATTATATATAAATTCATAGTCCAAACACCATCCAAACAACAGGCATTTGAGAAATATAGCCTATATTTTAAAACTTGTTTGGAAGGATTATTAGGATGAATATTCTTGGGTCTTTGATGGTGATCACTAAGATTGACATCAGTAATTTTGATTAGGGAAATTTTAATGTCTCAAAAAAGGTGAATGTTCCTAAATCTATACAAAAGAAGAAGGAAAATAAAATCTCATCTCACCAAAGAAAGGGAAAATAAATTAAAAATCTTGGCTAGGAGAAAGTAAATGCACCTTGAAATATATTTTCCCCATAAATAGTTTAACAATCTGTCAACAAATATTAGTTTTAACCATGCTATGTTTAATGTAACATGCAGACTACTAGAGATACAAACATAAAACTGGCTTCAAAGTCTTCTCAACATATTTGCTGAGATAACATGCATATTTGTCCAAATAAGTAATACATGCTATATCTAATGCATATTTTTGGGACCAAATAAATTATGTAATCAATAAAAGTTATCTTATCTTTTCCAACTCTCCATTTCATTCATGTACCTATCATCTTCTTAGTTTGTATTTTAAGAACTAGTGGATGGTTGCTGTCATTATCTGGAAAGTTTCTGTAAAAAATAGGTCCATATCTAATAATGACCAAGCTTTTATTCTTATTCCATCTCAGTATACAATGTGAACAGTTGTACCAGTCAGGGTTCTACAGAGAAACAGAACCAACAGGATACACACATACAGAGACAAGCAGACACACACACATAAAGTGATTCATCTTAATGAGTTAACTCATGCAATTGATGGGGATGGAGGCCTGAGATATGTAGGCATGTTGACACCAGAAATTCTAGAAAAACTGATGATGCAGTCTTGAGTCCAAAATCAGAAGGGGAGGCTGTCCATCTGGAAACTCAGGGAGAAGTCGGTTTTGTAGTCTTGAGGCAGAATTTCTTTGCTCTGAAACCCTTTGCTTTTAAGGCCTCCAACTGATTGGATGAGCCCCACCCATATTATGGAGGGTAATCTCCTTCATTTAAAATTAACTAATTTTAGATGTTAATCCCATCTACAAAATATCTCCACAGCAACAAATAGGCCAGGGTTTGACCAAACATCTGGACACCATAACTGAGCCCAGTTGACATAAAAAAATTAACCATCACAACAACCATCACTCATAGATGCCCATCATATTTAACTTGACTTTTACCCTTTTTTAAAAGTGTGACATTAAAATAGAAATTATTCAAGTACCTTTTAAGTAACTGGAAAAGTTTCATTTATACATAACATCATTTAAATTTTCACTTAACTCACGACACCATATCCATACTGTGCTTATGGTAAAAATAGAGGTATGATTGTGTCAACTAAACCAGACATGTATGAACAAGAAGATTTTGAAAAAAATTTATAATCCTGTCAGAACTATATAAAATAACTGAAAGTTCTGCTTATGCAAGTAGTACTTTTTGACCTATTACAACTGCATTATAAAAAAGTCAAAGCAAATTCTATCACTAGTGTTTTAAGATAAAAGTCAAATTTTGGTAACTTTTACCTAGTTTGATATAATGAAAACACCAATTCTCTTTACTTGAGACCCTAAGAGCTGAGATTACATGTACAGCTTACCCAAGAGACAAACTAACATATACTTTTCCACTTGCAAATGTTTATATATTAAATTATGATTCAGAAATTCAATAGAAATTGAACTGTACTATATAATCAAACAAAGTATCTCAAAATTCTTGGTCCTGCTTAGCTATGCAATTAAGTACTTGAATAAACTGGATTATAACTCTAGTAGAGGTTCATAGAAATAACAGCAAGGCCAATGTTTCTAAATGAATAGTCCATCATTTTAAAAAGTCCTGTGATAGAACTTTTTGCATTCACTTTTCCAGTTGACTTTGGGGTATCATACTTCATCAAAAGACAAAGTGGGGAAGGAAGATGGCAGCATAGAGAGGAGTGGAATTTAGTTAGTCCCCTGGAACAACTAATAAACAACCAAAAACAACTAGTAAATAATTTGGAATAACTGCTGGGGGACAACCATGGCTGTCCACACATCATACACTAACCTGGATTGGGAGGAATGCCTGAGATTGCACCATAGAATCTGTAAGTAAAAGCTGTGGAACTGCACTGAGCCCGTCCCCCCATCACACCCTGAGCTGCAAAAACTCACTCTGATAGAAACTAGCAGCACTCTCCCAGTGAGTGAATATAGCTCAGCTGAGCTCTAACTGGGGTTTTAATAAACAAATGTGGACTGCTGAATATAAGCTACAGACCCCCAATAAGCAGATAGAGGCTTTTAATGATGACTGACCTTAAAGAATCAGAGGACTCATCTGTCCCAGGAGGGGGAGCCCAGAAAACTAGGTGTTACCTCTGGCTGATGAATGAAACTGAGGGGGCTGGGCACTGGCTTCAAAGGGGGCTTTCTATCTCCTTTTCTCTCTTTCAACCTGAGGGGCTCAGAGGAGAAAGCCTCAGTCATTTTCAGTTTGCATCACTCTGACCCAGACAGGGGTGGAAATAAAAGAGTCAGAGAGACTATTCAAATGCAGATGATAATTCCCTAGGGTGTATATCTTCCCTAAGAGTAAGGAAGTGGGGCCCACATTTCCTTTCAGAACCAGACCCCAGAGCCTGGGGGAAAACAGCTAAAACAGAAACTGAAGGGGCCACACATCCTTACATCAGTCAGGAGCAACAGGCTGACAGCCACCACCTGCTAGGCAGGTTAGGAAAAGCAAAGTGACTAGAAAACTCACAGGAAGTCTGTCATTCTTCTAAGATACACCATGAACAAAAACCCACTCTGAGACCTGAACCTGTGCTGGTCTGGGAAAATCTGATTGGGGTAATCAAGGAAACCAGATGCCTAGATGACAGCAAACTACAATCTGCACTAGGAAAAATGAAGATATGGCCCAGTAAAAGGAACAAACTTACACCTCAATCAAGATAAAGTTGAGATATTGTTTCACTTTAATGAAACAATCTATTATGGATTTTCAAAGAAATATGCTAAATCAAATCAAAAACCATATCAATGAGTTCAGGGAAAATATAACAAAGAGATGAAGGCTTTAAAGACACTGGGTGAACATAAGGTAGAAATTGAAAGTTTGAAAAAACAACTGTCAGAATCTAGGGAAATGAAAGGTGCAACACAAGAGATGAAAAACACAATAGAGACATACAACAGCAGATCTCAAAAGGCAGAAGAAAACACTCAGGGACTGGAGAACAAGACACTGAAGTTCTACACACAAAAGAACAGATAGAGAAAAAAATGGAACAATATGAGCATCATCTCAGGAAATTGAATGACAACATAAAGTACATGAATGTATGTGTCATGGGTGTCCCAGAAACAGAAGAGAAGGGAAAATGGGAAGAAGCAATAATAGAAGAAATAATCAATGAAAATTCCCCATCTCTTATGAAAGACATAAAATGGATTCAAGAAGCACAGTGTACCCCAAACAGAATAGATCTGAATAGACCTACAGCAAGACACTTAATAATCAGATTACCAAATGTCAAAGACAAAGAGAGAATCCTGAAAGCAGCAAGAGAAAAGCAATCCATCACATACAAAGGAAGCTTGATAAGACTATGGGTGGATTTCTCAGTAGAAACCATGGAAGCAAGAAGGAAGTGGGGTGATATATTTAAGATACTGAAAGTGAAGAACCACCAACCAAGAATCCTATATCCAGCAAAACTGTCCTTCAAATATGAGGGAGAGTTTAAAATATTCTCTGACAAACAGACAATGACAGAGTTTGTAAACAAGATACCTGTTCTACAGGAAATGCTAAAGGGAGCACTACACACAGATAGGAAAAGACAGGAGTGAGAGGTTGGGAACAAAATTTTGGGTGATGGTAGCACAACAATGTAAGTACACTGAACAAAGATGACTGCAAGTATGGTTGAAAGAGGAAGATTAGGAGCATGCGGGACACCAGAAGGAAAGAGGAAAGGTAATGATAAAGATTAGGACTGTATAACTCAGTGAAACCTAAAGTGCTCAACAATTGTGATAAAATGTATAAATATGCTTTTACATGAGGGAGAACAAATGAATGTCAACCTTGCAAGGTGTTAAAAAGAGGGTGGTATTGGGAAAAATACACAATCATTGCAAACTAGAGACTATAGTTAACAGAAACATAGTATTATGCTTCCTTTAATGTAACAAAGGCAATATACCAAAGCTAAACACCTATAAGAGGGGGACTTAAGGGAGGGGTATAGGACTCTTGGCATTGGTGATTTCATCTGACTCTTTCATTATACTTTAGTTCAATTCTTTCTTTTCATTGCTTTTTAGCTGTCATGTATTTTTTCTTTCTTTTTATTTTTCTTTTACCTCTCTACTTTCTTTGACTCTTCCTCCTTCTTTGTGGAAGAAATGGAGATGTCCTTATATATAGTGGTGATGGTGATGAATACATAAATATGTGACTGTACAAGGAACCACCAATTGTTTACTTAAGATGGAAAATATGGTGTGTGAACAAAACTGTCAAAAAAAAAAAGTGTTGTTGAAGAAACCTGGAGGGCACTATATTGAGTAAAGTAAGTCAGACTCATAAGGTCAAATATTGCATGGTCTCATTCATATGAACTAATTATAGTAAGTAAACACATAGACATGAAATATAAGTTAGCAGGATATAAAATGAAGCAAAAGAATTGGAAGTGGTTGCTTATTATGAGTGGAATGTTCAACTAGGTTGAACCTAAGTGTTTGGAAGTGGACAGAGGTGATGGTAGCACATTATTGTGAGAATAATTAACTGTGCTGAATGGTCTGTGAATGTGGTGGAAAGGGTAAGCTCAGAGTCACATATGTCACCAGGAGGAACATTGCAGGTTAAAAGACAGAAATATATAAAGCAGTGAATCTTGTAGTAGACAATGTCCATGATTACCTGTACAAATGTTAGAAATCTCTTCCATGAACTAGAACAAATGTATGACTATAACTAGAAGTTAGTAATAGTGTGGTATATGGGGAAAAATGTATACCCATCGCAAACTATATACTACATTTAACAGTATTTTAACATTCTTTCATCAACAATAACAAATGTATGGTACCAATAGTATGAGTCAATAATGGAGGGTGGTGGTTAGGGGTATGGGAGGAATTAAGTTTTCTTTTTTTGCCTTTATTGCTTTTCTGGAGTAATGAAAATGTTCTAAAAATTGGAAAAAGAATATAATTGTCGTGATGTATGCACAGCTGTATGATGGTACTGTAGGAAATTGACTGTGCACTTTGGATCTTTGGATAATTGTATGGTATGTGAACAATCTCAATAAAATTAAATTTTTAAAAAAGACAAAATATGCTGTGTCTTAATCCTATGACTCTAAGTAAAAATTTAACACTGTTGAGCACAGCCAAAAGAACAATTGGTTATGATATTTGTAAGAATCCTGAAAAGGCTGAATTTCTTAATCACAGTCATATCATATGTATCCCTATACAGAAAAGTCTACCTTCTTATTTCAAAGGGCCATCTCACCGTAATAGGAGATGTGTCATTTCTTTTGCCTTGGCTTAGCCTCTACAAGTGTTCTGAGTTGTTGCACAACTTTCTGCTTCCTTGTTTTGCTCTTATATTTTGTCTTCAATCTCAAGTATATTTTTAACATTTTAACTCCCACAGATTCCTTGCCATCAGTATTTCAATATCTTGGGTCACTCAAGCAACCAAAGGCAGCTATAGTCAAAACAAATTTTCCTTCATATTTTCTTTTCCCTGGAACTTTAGTCAAGCTTCTTAGATTCACTACTAGTTCTCCCAGCTTCTTCAGCTCAAGTTATCTCTTCATCTCTTTACAAAACAGCTTTCATTCCATATCAATAAAACTTCTCTGATTACATTTAACAACAACCTCCTGTTTGCATAATGAAATTGATTTTTCCTTGATCTCTCTCTTTTTTTTTTGCAATGTTGACCACTGCATTTGAATCTATTTCTTCAATTTTCAAATTATCAGTGTCTTACTTACCCAGTTACGTCTCAAGTTAAGCTTTCATTTCTCTGTTCATCTTTTACTTTGTTATTCTTCTTGAAGATTTTTCCTCAGACTTCTATTTTCACACTGTAGTCTATATTTTTGTGGTCTATCTATAACCATAAATCCAGTATTCATCTATATGCCGGTGATTCCAAAATCTAGCTGTCTAAGCCATATAGTATTAATGATCCTCACAATTATATATCTATCTTCTTAGTATATGTCTTCACTTAAATCTTCAGAGAGCCCAAAATCTTGATTTTTTTTTCAGCTTCACTTGAACAATAAAAAAGTATAGAATTACTGGTTTAATTCTTTTTGTTTTGACAATGTGTTTGAGCCGAAGAATTTCTGTCCTTTATAAATGGGACATAGAATGGACCTTAAAATTGCTTGAGGTTTAGAACCATGAAAAAGAAGAGATATTAATATTTAGAACATAACAGATTAATGTCTTGGTTAAATGACGTTAGTCAAGCCCATTTTACATCTCTTCATCAACATGTACTATAAAATAGAAAACAAAATCTACTCACTAGATTTTTGATAGTATTAGAGAATATTCCTTCTTCATCCATTCATTTATTCATAATATTTGTTGAATATTGAGCATCTACTAAGCACCATGCACTGAGCTGAATGCTGGATGAAATTTTGGTTTCTGGCTACATATAACTTAACTTCTATATAGTACACATTATAATTAGTTAATTACAGCTATGATAAATATCATTAAGTAAAAATGCATGTAAATTTTCTGTCATATATAAAACACTCAATGAAAGCTAGCTATTCAATCTTATATCAGTTAACTCAGAGGACAGAATTCCTAGAAATTAAGTACATTCATGTTAGAGTGTGAATATTAGAAAATTAAGCCACAATATGGATTTTATTTTGAACTTTATCCTGTGTCTGTTCTTACTTTTCTATTCAAATGTTTCTAGTGCCAAGTGTTTGGATGAACAAATTTATGCATACTTTTCTAGCAAATTACTAATGCTACAATTTGTAGATTTATTTAACTTTAGGAAAAATTAATCATATATTAATTAGCAATATTTCCCACCAAAGCAGCAAACAAAATCTTGCTTCTCAGAGTAAGAGTAAATGTAAGTAGACTGCTAAGAAATACAACTCAAAATAATTTTACTGGGAAAAAGCAATTTGAACAACCTTTTAAAAATATTAAAGCTACTTCTGTAGTTCATTTTTAATAATCTTCTAATATAAGTAGGTGCTTTAAGTTCACACTGGAATGAGACTTGCTTCAATGCCTTGAGTATTTAGAAAGTAAATATATTTTTGGGGACTGGTTATCTACTCAAACTCTTAGCATACTTGCTATTAACCAATAGAAGAAAAAAATGAAACACCAATATTTACACATTGTGTGTCTTTCACTGAAGTAAAACAGTAGTGCATATACTGGTGCAATAAGTTTGCATTATGCATCCCTGTCTTATGAAAATGATTAAAATTTCTTTAGGCTGCATCACTACACTGAAATGTTACAGTACTACTGTTTGTATATAAAACGTGATTTAATCTGCTTCAGATTTTAACTGGAAGGGAGAAAGTATGACAAAAATATAATTATTTGGCTGTAAGACATAGGATCTAAGAATTCCCAACAAAAGTACCCTGGTCATATATGAGCTAAGAGATTTCTATCTTCAAATTTGAGAGAAATTTTCTTTAAAACTGCTTTCTAAGTCAATATCAAGCCCTGCCCATGGTGAACCTGGAGATTAATGCCTCTCTTATATAACTAAGGAGGCTTTTTTGCTTAATATACTGTTCTTGAGCCCTGAACTAGAACTTGAAGGCTGTGATTAGGAAACAGATTGGTAATTAAAAATAACAAATTATTTGCTTCATGTTGGTTGGCAAATATGATAGTATCATATCATGGGAACCTGAAGACTAGGCAAGAAAATGGTGGCAAAGTCCTACATCACATTTCTTGGAGAAAATAGTCAGTCATCTGAATACCAGGCATGAACCAAATGTAAGAGGACTCATAGAAGTGGCAAACATTTCAATGCCCTAAACTATGACAGGGCCAAGTGGAGACTAAGAGGAGTTGGTGGCTATGGATAAAGGGAGAAATATCTGATTTGTACATCTGCATTGGTGGAATGAATAGGCTGGTTTCCAAAATCACTCTTTGCATATTGCTCTGGAAAGACTTAAAACAGCTATGTTTATATGTCATGATGAAAGCAGCCATGGAGAGGTAACTTTGAGTTTTGTTGGCCAACTTACACACAGTCAATCATATTGACTGTGTGACAATCCAAATCAGTCATTATGATGAGTGAAAACAGTGAATTGACCCTGCCACAATCCAGTGTTTAGGTCATATAGGCATGAACTGTATTTATAAGCCTGAAGAAAATGGGTGAAGGAACAGCAGTGGAGTCAATGAGTTTTGCTGTTCAGGTCAGCTTGATCTATTTGGAATTCTATAGCATCCAAAATCGAGCCTTGTTGGTCAGTCATTAAGACATCCAATCACAAACTTCTCCAGTAATTAAGCCATAGTGCTGTGCCATTTTTTGAGGGTATAAATTTACAAAATCCCTAAGAGAGATTTTTTTTTTCCATTTTTAACTAATTATTGATCATCAATTTCTACTGTCAAATCCTTCCCACCAACCTGTAAATATTTATATTGAAGCCTAATACATATTAAAAGCATTTCCTTTAATGATCTATGAATAAAACTCTATACAAACTAAAAATAGAAGACAGGTACAATATTGGAAAAGTTAGTACATTATATACATTATGTAGTCACCTAAAATGTTTTTAAATGCTTGCAATATCTCCGTCATGAAACAAAATACATTCAGAGATCTGTAAAAGTCTTATTTTTGGTTTATTCTGCTTTGATACTTAAAAAAACCTAGTTTTTTTGTTTTGTTTTGTTTTGTTTTTTTCACATAATTCTACTTATATTCCAAGCTATTTTCAAAATCTCTATTTTTCTTTTAAAATTATTTTGCCCACTGCGTCCTTAGATGATCAACTGTGCTTTTAGAATATCTGCAGGTTCACAGATATGTTATTGGGGATATTGGAATGAATATTGAAGGTATTGGAGAAAAGCACTCTCTTTCTGACTAAAATTGTTTGGTTAGAAATTGTTTCCTAAGAAATGATTCTTTACATATTGAACAGCTTTCTTTGACATACAATCTTTATATACAAATCTGTTTGTGTTTACTAGACTTTCAAGTTCACTTTTTGTAGCAAGTAAACTCTTGCTACATGACTGCCAAGAGTCCAGTTTCCTTCAAAGCATTCCTGAATATACTGAGGAGTGTTTGCATAGATTTCCAAATTTTTTTCAACCTGAAGCATAGTTATAAATCATTCCCTTTAAATATAGAACAGTGAAAATAAGATCATTATGCAACAGACTTTACTAACTTTCGAAGTAAATGAAAATATATATATATATGTATATATAAAAATAAATAACAGCAATAACTGGTTCTGAAGACCACAAGTGATCCTGTTACATTCAATTTACTTATTCATTCAGCAAATACTATTGAACAATTAGAATATGACTAGGCACTATTCTATGGCCTACAGATAGAAGGAGGAATAAAACAAATGCAGCCCTTGCCCTCATGATGTTAAAATTCTAGTGGAAGAGACCAATGAATAAGTAATTAAACAAAAAATGCATGACATAACATCAGATAGTAATAAAGATCTAAGAATGAAATAAATATATTAAGGAGATAGAGAGTAAATAGTGTCCTATTTTACATAGTGTAGTCAGAGAAATTTTCTCTAATGAAATGACATGTATTCTCATACATGATTGAGGAGAGGAGAAGCCCAAAAGGAACAGGGAGTAAAAGCTTTGCAGGCAGAATTAATCAGAGCATTGAGTCAGGAAAGTGACTGACATGTCCAAGGGACAGGAAGTATCCCAGTGTGGCTGGAGCAGTGAACAAAAAGTAGAGTGACACTTAAAGATGTCAAAACAATAACTAACAGTAGATCACATAAGACCTGGTAGGAGGTGGAAAAATTTTAGATTTTGATTTAAGTCATGGTGTATTGGTGCATCCCACAATATTATTGAGAAACAAACCACCACAAAGCTCAGTAACATGTGAAATTAGCATTTATGTTTCACTGTTACAGTTGAAAGTTGGCTGGAGTTCATTTGGGCTCAATGGGTTTGGCCCCAAGTAGTGGGTTGGGTCCAACTTAAGCAATATTACCACATTTCTCTGCTATATTTTCTACTTTAAACTACCTCTCTGTAAAAACATACTATTTATGTGTCTGTTTTTCTAATTCCTACAATAAAACAGGGGCAGTACATGCCTTGGTGACTGCTGTAACACTTTTAGCAAGGGGAGGGAATGGAGTGGAGGAAGTACTTAATATATATTTGCAGACTGACTTTTTTTCTGGACAAGTTTTATAATCAAAGGCATTGTTATATTTGTAGATAATTCTGATGTATTACTCTAATTGCCAGCATTTCAGGCACGTTTATAAATTCTTTGAAAATAGAGACTTTTCTTGTGCTTTTTCTGTGCAAATGTATAGCACACACAGAGTTAAGTCCACACAGGACAGATTTTGCAGGTGTTATTACCTAGCATTATGATCAACAAACTGTTCTTGTAAAGTGCCAAATAGTAAATATTTTTTGCTTTGCTGGCCATATGGTCTTTGTCACAACTCTGCAAATCTATTCTAACATGAAAGTACCCATAGAAAATAGATAAAATATGTGAATGAATGGGCATTGCAGTGTTCCAATAAAAAACAAAGAGAACACTAGATTTGGTGCATGGGCCATAGTTTGCTGATCACTGATCTAGCAGGCACATGTATGACTTGTTATTAGCTTACTCTCATCTACCACTATAGCAATTTCACAAAGGTATTGCATCCCTGTAAATGTATTAAACGAAATCACAGGTTTCTGTCTCACAGGTTTCCTCACAGCCCCTTGTGTTGATATTTTCTTTCTGAAAGTCTGCTTTATGTCTGCTGCCATACCACTTCCATTGTGGCTAGAACACTTTGAAAAGCAACAATGCCCTGGTTAAGAGAGATATATCATCATGCTTACACAGCTTGAATTTTCAAAGTGTCATTGGGGTCTTGTACTTGGAATTCTTAATGTTCTAAACTAGATAGCATTCAATCCATAAATACCCAATGATCTCCTTCTCCTTTTCCATTATATGGGTGTCATATCAGTGTTGCCTGTGCTACAGTGTCTCAAAAATTTCATACAAGAAAGAGACCTGTTGATTTCTTCTTCCAGTCATTAGAATAAGAACTCTAGGCTCACACAGGAGTCAGACTAGGTCAACACAATATAACACACAAAAAAACACTTTTTATTTCTCTTCAGCCAATTCACTACATAGGATCAGTGTTCCAAGGATGATGCACAAAGAAGATGTAATTGGGATTTGTGATAGATGATCAATTCATGAAGGTCAGAGTCAGACAGTTCTGAAGTTCTGAGAAACTTGAATTCTTCTGCTTTGCAATCAGCCATACCCTATGGATCAAAAGTTTATTTGTTAAGTTTTGTGTTTATGAAAGTGAAAAGCAAGCTATTTTAGCAGCAGATGATTTTACTCTTACTGTCTTTGTTTGCCTGAGCTTCTACTACACATACCACAAACTGATTTGGTTTAAACAACAGACATTTATTGGCTTCTGGTTTTGAGGCTAGAAGAAGTTCAAAATCAAGGTACTGGCAAGACTTGCTCTCTCCAAAGACTATAAAATTATGACTCCAGCAATCCTGGGGGTTTCTTGGCTTTTATCTTTGCTTCCCGTCACATGGCAATTTCCTCTCCTTTCTCCCTTCTATGGCTGCCAGTTTTTTTTCTCCTATAAGGCCTCCAGTAACCTTGATTAAGACCCATCCTCATTAAGTTGGTCCACATCTTAACTAAATATATATGCTCAAGAGATCATACTTAAAATGGGTTCACACTCACAAAAATGTGAATTAAGAACAAGTCTAAATTAGAATGCATAATTAAATCTATCAAACCCATCTCAGTGATGAACTGAGCATTATTTGTCTACCCCCATAGATTATCTTTTGAATCCATTTGTCTATGGGTAGTAATCAAAGGGCAGGAGATATTTCTTAAAAGGAAAGCCTCTGGTTTTGTGGGATAAGCTCAAATAAGGATGGGAATTTTGGGGGAGCCCAAATGTAGACAAAGATTGAGCCACATTTCCCAAAGTAATGTTGTGTGTACTTTAGCTGATATAACATATAAAATATAACTATTTGTCTAAATTCATCACTTACTGTGCCAGTTTGGACATATTATGCCCCTCCAAAAGATATGTTTTAATCCAATCTTGTGGGATATTTGGATTAGGATGTTTCCATGGAGATGTGACTCACCCAACTATAGGTAATACTTTTGATTAGATTATTTCCATGAGGCAAGGCCACACCCATTCAGCATGGGTCTTGATTAGTTTTCCTTTAAAAAGAGCTCCAGGCCCAAATGCTAGCTGACACAGATACTTAGAAGTGGTTGGAGATGCAAACAGAAGGACATTTAGCTAAGAAATGAAGCCCAGAGTTTGCCCCTGAGAGAAAGAACCAAGAATGCACTTCCTCTGAGAGAGACATTTTGGAGATAGCCATTGAAGCAGACTTTTGCTAGCCCACATTTTGCCTGGGAGAAACTAAGAGAACATCCCCAGAAGCTTAGGGAGAAATGTCCTGGGAGAAAGTCATTTTGAAACCAGAACCCCAGAGCAGATGCCAGCCACATGCCTTCCCAGCTAACAGAAGTTTACTGCTTGCCATCGGCCATCCTTCAGTGAAAGTGCCCTGTTGTTGATGCCTTAGTTTAGACACTTTTATGGCCTTAGGGCTGTAACTTTGTAACCAAATAAACCCCCTTTATAAAAGCCAATCAGTTTCTGGTATTTTGCATAACAGCAGCTTTAGCAAATCAGAACACTTAAATACTGTGAAAAGTTCTGAATTTGGGTGAAAACAATCATGTTATTTATTATCTTCCTCGACCCTAAAATGTACTGTTGAAATATAATGCCTGATGTGGTGCAGACATATACAGGAAAGAAAAGAAAAAGGCCCAGTGTTTTTTTTTTTTTAATTTACAAAGCAGGTTTAATGTTCTGGTAACTTCAAAATCCATAAAACACCTTTGGTAATTTGAAACTCTTTGATTGTCAAATTAGAAAGATGATTTTTTTTTAATAATGTACTTCATGATTTTTCCTTTACATTATTTACATTGTTTCTCAAAAAACAATTCTAAGAACCATTTATTTATTGTAGAAAAACATACAAAATAAATGCAGGAGATATACTAATTTTTTTTGTTGCATTTACAAGAAAAATTTCCTGTCCATATTAATTTAATAAATTGCCCTGTCTTAGACATAATCCATTAGAAATTCATTGTGATGAAGTTGATATGTGTGATCTTAACATATTTTCATTTTCTTAAATGTATGATATAGAGAAGGAAAGAAGAAGAGGTGGAGGAGGAGGAGGAGGCAGAGGTAGCAGACGAAGAGAAGAAGAAGAAGAGGTGACTATTGCCCTAGTAAGATTATGTTGATCAATTTTAGATTACATGAATTTGTTTATGTAGGCTCTGAGTGTTTTTAGTGCTGTTTTTCTCTTTCCGCCATTCACAAATTTTGATCTGTTGTCTCTATCCTTCAGTAAACCTTGAATTACTGAATAATTGCATGCCAAGGTCAAAATCATATGAACATGAAGAAAGCCAGTATTGTGGAAGCAAATGTGTGTGGCTAGATTTCAGGTGACACTTAATGTTAGGTGTTGCATTACTAGTGATTCTCTTCAAGTTAATTTTGTAGTCAAGTAAGTTTTCTGATCCATAAAGTTTTTCTCCTTGAAATGAATTTCATAATTTGATTTTCATGGAATATACCTTTCAAAAAATAAATTTCTATTTATTGGAATATGGCTGGGAAAGTACATGTATGGCCAATTAAATGATATGCATAAGTAATTGCTATATTGTTAATTAATATTGCACTTGAAAAATTTACAGTAAAAGGATTAACACTTACAGTAAAAGGATTATTAATACATATATATGCATTTTAAAACCTTTTAGTTGTATAGTTATTCAAATATTATAAATAATTGTACATTAAAGGAAATTGGAGGATTTTCTTTGCTTCATAATTATTATTCAGAGAATCAGCTAATACTGGAAAGGACTGTAGGCATTTGAAAGTGTAGGAAATGATCTTGGTTGGAGTATTTTTTCCAGAACATATATTGCTAGTACTTTTTGTGTAATTCCTGGTATAAACTTTTAACTTTATGAAGTAATTAAAACAATAATGTGGACAAACATTTATAGAAGTTTGGATTATATCCTTAAATGAGTGTTTATTGAAAATTTAGTCCTTTACATTTTACAGAGGTCAGAACAGTTTCCAGGTCACAAGTTCTTTTAAAGGAGACTACAGGCCCCATGTCAAATTAGGTATATTTTTGGACTGACTACACTTGCTTTCAGCTGAAAAAACAGAAATTTAGGGTGCAATCACAGCTTACTTGAGGTTCAAGACTGATGTCTGTCATTAAACAAACTGCATATAACTATGGGTTTTACAAATAATTCATGACACACCATATCATTAACAGAACGATTTGGGGACAGGGGTTATGTCACTATTACATAAGTATTCATGATGGCAGATGAGAGTTTCTCTATTTTGTTCAGAGCTCAGATCCATTTTTATTCTCTATTGGAAAATGGGTTTGCTATCAATGCATTGTATGGGAAGGTGGTAAATATGGATAAAAATTGAGTAGAATGCTAAATTTGATTGAAATAAATAAAGGACTATTTCTAGCATTGCAGATTATAAATGTTGGAACTCAATAGAAGCATTATAGAATGGCAGAAAACAAAACAAAACATTGGGTTTGAGAAAAAAATCCAGGTTTTTTTCCATTTAGAAGCTATATAACCTCATACCAAATAAAATTAATATAATAATACCTACTTCATGTTATTGTTTGGAATAATAAATATTAATATGTGAAAACACCTAGCACTGTATGCAGCACATTTACAGCATACCATGATAAATTTTAATACATGGTGCCATTATTCAAAATTAAATGAGATGTCCATGCATTGATTTTGTATTAAATCTAACAATCAATTATGGATCATTTCTTTGTTTTCCCCTTTCTATTCATTTCTCACCTATTCAACAATTAATAATACTGTTATGAGTTAGCTTGTTTAGCTATTGCATCAGAGCATAGATTGGGGAAAAGGATTATTGGGGATCCCTGCTAATCCTCATCACAGGGAAGGATTGTAAGCTTGCAGACTCCTATGCCATCCCCAGAAGTTCTGATTAACAAGATCAATAACATTGTTAGTAATCAGGTGCAGAGGCAGGTTTGGGAACTATGCTCCAGCCTCCACGAGTCTTCCTGCTAAGCATGGATTGGTACTGAAACTTAGGTGTGTGTGTTTTCGGCTTCTGTCTATGGAGGAGTGAACCCAGGGAAGATATCCTCTCCTCTGTGAATGCTATGTGTGATGGGCGGTGGCTGGGGATGGGCAGTTGGAAAGCTCTTGTCCCATTTGCCATGCTGGTGATTCTTCCTCTCTATTAATTTCTTTCAAAAAATCAAGTTATGGTTTGGTTTTAATATTAAAAATATGGAAATAATAAAAATGGCACATGATTTCATCATTTACTCAAGTAACCTTTATTGTCATTAAGTTTGTAAAAGCCCCTGACATTAAAATTCAATAGTAAGGTAGAAAACTGAAAAGTGAAATCATGTTCCCTGCACCAAGCCCTTTTGTGCTAAAGAATCTAACAGCATCTGCAGAGAACCTCACTTGCCCTACAGTGTTCCTGAGCCATGTCTTCAATATTTCTTTTTCTTCTCTGTGCCCCTCTCCCTCCCATCACCCTCCAGTCATCCTAATTCCTTATACTTGTTAAATCTACAGGTGGCATTTAGATTTTCAAGTACGGTCAGTTTGGTTTTGTAGAGAAGAAATTAGAACCCAACATGAGAGCTATGGGGATATGATTCTACATTGAAATAAATATAACTCTTATGTCTAATAAGGGAAAACTGATTCCCCTCAACAAATCTAAATAGCTTTAATATTCATTGTGCAGCCATGTTCATGAAAATTTTTGTCTCAAGGGAGGAAGGTAGCATTTTATAAAGTTTAGTCCCCACCTAGACCATCAGCTTCAGGTCAAGTGTGACATTACATAATATCATAGATTCCTGGACATTCATGCCCTTATCTTAGATATTAAAACAAAATACTCTGGGTCTGGAACTACACATTTCACAGAATACTTATTGGGGGAAGATATAATAAATTACCTGGTCACATTTGAAAAATGTATCAAAGCATGGGAAAAATAAAAATAAAAACAAGACTATCATCATAACCAAGTCTCCTCCTTTTGAATATATTTCTGTTGTATTGCACCTTTGTGAGCTGATAATAAATTCCTTCCTAGGACATATTTTGGTTGTGAGATCCTATACTTGCAACAAAGTCATTTGTTTAGTAAAGAAGATAAAAATTAATGATAAAATTTGGGTTTTATGGTTGATATAGATTATTATTTTAAAAGATGTCAAAAACACTTGGTTTCTTATTAATATATCTTACATTGATTTTTCAGCTCATTTCTCCTATAAAGTTTCCTAGAGTTTGATACATTGGTATGTATGCTTTTTATGTGTATGTGTGCTTTTTAAAGTATACTTTTTGTTCCATGTTCAAAATTTTTCTTGTTTTAATTTTAGGAATCCATATCCCCTTCCTTCACCATTGATTTAATTGTAGTCTTCCTTAGTCTTAATTTTACCATTCTCTTCCTTTTGATTTTTCCACTATAAATTTATGTATATACTATTCAACAAATTAATTTTAATATTGTTTGTTTTAATATTTAAAAATCTCTAGGTAACAAAATAGCTCAGAATATAGCCTAGTAGGGGATGCTAGGAAAACTAGGCCTTAATTGGTATAAATATCGATATTTGCACTGATTTACATTCCCAAAGTTACTGCACTCTGAATTGTAGCAGAATATGTCTTAGGTGGTGTTCTGATTTGCTAATGCTGCCTTTTTGCAAAACACCAGAAATGGATCGGCTTTTATTAAAGGATTTTATTTGGTTACGAAGTTACAGTCTTAAGGCCATAAACTGTTTCAATATAATGTGTCAACAATCAGGTACCTTCACTGGAGGATGGCCAATGGCGTCCAGAAAGGCACGTGGCAGGCATCTGCTCCAGAGTTGTAGTTTCAAAATGACTTACCCCCAGGATGTTCCTTTCTAGTCTGCAGCTCCTTAAAAATGTCACTCTTAATTGCTCTTGGGGCATTTGTCCTCTCTTAGCTCCTCCAGAGCAAAAGTCTGCTTTCAAAGGCCATCTCCAAAGGTCTCTGTAAGCTTCAGCTCCTCTCTCAGCTCCTGTTCATTCTTCAAAGTGTCCCTCTTGGCAGTAGCAAGCTCACTCCTGTCTGAGCTTATATAGTGCTCCAGTAAACTAATCAAGGCCCATGCTGAATGCGCAGGGCCACACCTCCATGGAAGTTATCCAATCAGAGTTATCACTTACAGTTGGGTGGGTTTCCATGGAAACACTCAATCAAAGAATTACAATCTAATCAATAATAACACATCTGCCCACACAAGATTACATCAAAGATAATGGCATTTTGGGGGACATAATACATTCAAACTGGCACAGGTGCTAAATTCTAAATAGAGGGAGTGCTTCAATTCTTAGATTACCTTATGGTTCTTTTTTTTTTCCTTCCAGGCAAGAGACAGTCCTCAAGGGAAGTCCACAATTGTAGATTGGGGATGGTTTTTCTGGAAAAGTCAATACAGGGTTTATATGAGGAGAACTAGTTCAGGCAATGCATAAAATAGAACATTCCGGGGGGAGTTAAAATGAAGTTAGTTGCAGGGAGTAAGTTAGCATTTTGTTTTATCTAGTTGTGAAAGCTTGATTCACTGAAAGGAACTCTCCAAAGGCTTTTGGGAGTCAAGGGCTTCTGATGTTCCCCAGAAATATAAAACAAAAGTTTCCTTTGGAATAAAATATATGATCAGGATAACTCACATGCCCTATAGCTGCTGTTCTTTCATCAAAACAGGTTTTAGAGACTCAAAGATTTTAATATCTCCTATAAAGATTCCAGAGAGATCCCCAGGGTGCGACTGGCTAGAAATATATTTGACAAAAGATCTACAATACCTCCTGCAGTCTGCTGGGATTCAACTGATTATCAGGCTAAATTCCCACACAGACAGAATACTGGTATAGTTGTAGCCATTGCTCTAGAGATTGTAGATGCCTAGAGACCTGTTAGAGGTAATTGTGTACCTGGGGATTGTGCTTGTTTCCTTCTGGCAACTTTGTATGTCCTACCTGTGTCTGAGTATATCTGTGTCTAACCAGGAGGCCAAGAGAAGTCAGGTGAGGGAAAGAGAGTGGGTGCTCTCACCCTGGTAATTCTCTTTAATTCCTAGAGAAGCAAATGTCTCATTGTGATATTACATAATATCTTGGAAAATGAAGTTTACTAAAGTACAGGACTAGGGTTTCACTATGCACTCATTCATTATTAACTGTATAAAAATATTTGGAATGTATTTTAAGGACCACATTTTTGATGATGAACCCCTCAGCTGATAACAAAGACCACATCCTCTTACTCAATTTTTTTGGGAGTGGGACATCAGTTTACAACTAACTGATGAGTTTTTATATTAACTTTAATTGCTTTTCAGAGCAAAACCAAAACCAAAGCAACTTACACTGGTTTTAAACATTTACAGTCAAATTTCTTACACCTGCTTCAGAACTAATTATAGTTAAGAGTTTTTAATAGAGTCACCTGTGAATTGGCATGATTCAAATGATTAATTTTTATATGTTTACATATAACATCAGCAAATGCATCCGAGGCAGCAGTTTAATATATTCAACCTGTTCCACATCCTTGTCTTACAGTGAGTCAATGCATGTGCTATAGAATCAACCTCTATGTTCTTCACTAAAAAAAGGGCTTATCCTTCTGTCTTGTCCATTTACCGAAGTTTCTAAGCAGGCAGAAAAATTTCAAAGAAAACTTTTGTATGCCTGTTAATTACTTTGTCTTATGTAGATTCTGCCACTGTACATATATTTGGAGTAAGGACTATTTTGTAGGAATTTTCTGATCATAACTTCTGACTAACTTATCATAAGACCCATTGAACATGATAATTGAGTTCCATATTTCCAGGTAATTTTCTAAGCGTGTTAAGTAAGCAGGCATTTCTTACACATTTCACAGAACCTTCCAAGGTTATGTGTGATTTTGCATGAATATTAATGAATTGTTTGTACAGATTCTAAAGTAGAAGGGGACAAACATGAGACTAAATAATTTGGATTACGTGACAATATGGAACTAACTAACCACCTGCTTGCCAACTGAAATTTCTACCTACCACTTATAGGCTTGGGAATAAAATACCAGAATAGGTAGGGTTTTGTACTGTGTGGAAATAGGAAGGCTAGTTACTCAGAGGTCAGTATGTTTCAGATGGGAAAGTTTTGTCAGAGGGATTCTCCTGGTTCGGGTTCTCTTTTCACCTATGAGATAAGATTTTGTGAGTTGATATCCATGGCTTTTTCTTACTCCTGGGTGTGCCACAGTGTTCACAACCATGACTGCAACAGATAATGTGTTAGGCTTTCAGAGATGGACAATATTATAGAAGTCATCCTCCCCTTTCATTGTAAAGACAATTTTTAGGTGTAGATCTACATTCCAACTAAAGTGCTAGTCTAATATATAAAATGGAAAACTGTTGGCAAAGCACAGTTTGAAAAAGGCAGAGTGGGTAGGAGGATGCAGAGCCCTACAATGCAGATTCCCACCCACCTCATTCCCAGTCACATAGATTCCATGGCTCCATCTTATCACCCTTTAGAGCAGAGTGTGAAAACCACTGAATTTATTTAATAGTACACAGAGTATTTGATTCTGATGCCACTGTGACTAAACTGTAGTTATATAAACTGCTTCAAAATGTTCAGTGACATAACTTATTACCATTTGTAGCATTACAGTTATCTTATTTTATGATTCTTTTGAATAGAAAATGCATGATAGAAATTCCCAGACTGTACCCATGTTCTTGTTGTTGTTTGTTGTTTTTACGATTATTGCCAGTCATCCTTCTCTCATCTGCTGGAGCAACACGAGAAGTAGGCTAATGATTCTCACCTATAATAGTTTTTAAATATATTTTAAAAGATAAACATTATCAACTCTTAAAAACCCATTTTTCTTTCTTTTCTTCAAAAATTTCCATAGTTCTCTGTTACTGAATTGAGTCAAGAAGTGCAGTCATTCTGACCTTGCTATGTTACAGCACCCATTTCATTAAATATCTCAATCTGTGTGTTATTAATCCCAGCTTGTAAACTCTCTCTGCATTCTGCTACATTTCTGCTTAATCTATGTATAATATCAATGAAATAAGAATGGAGCCGAAACTCCTAACACATGGTAACAAAAAGTGGGTTTCCCATCTATGAACCAAGCATCACCATGTCACTCAAATGCTAAAATAAAAACTCATTTGAAGAAATTTTCTAATCTAGTTTGTGTTTATGGTAATAGAATGGTCATATTCCCCCTAACACTTCCATAAAAAAAAATCACCATTTTGTCCTTAAAAAGTTTATAATTTTTTAAATCACTCACTATATGCATTTGATGTAAAGGGCAGTCTTTGTAATCTCTTCCATTTCTTTAAAATACAAATTCAGCAGAACAAATGAGAAGTTTGTGCATTTATAACAAACTAAGACTATGTTCTTTCTTCCCTTTGAAAAATCGAGCATGTAATTTATCTGCTAAACAGCATGATTGATCTTTTCTTACTGTGGTCTTGTCTGAATTAATAAATCAGGACACAGCTACTACCTCCAAATGTTCAATTCTGACCCTGCAATTAGCTTTCCACTGACTCTGGTTCCTGAATATCAGTAGAAACCTCTACTTTGAGCTATCCCATAATTAGTCAGACAATACAGTGTCATGCACTAAAATATCCTGGCTGGTAGAACATGTGCTAACCACTGATCTGTCACATCCCCTGGATGAATCTCATGTGGTTGTTTAGATAAGAGAATCATCAGGCTTGTTTCCCATTACTTTGACACTGATTTGGCATCCCAAATCTGAATGCAGCAATTAAAAGTTTTCTAGGCTTTTCTTAAATGGCAACAGGCCAAATCCCACATGCAAAATTTTTGGTCTCTTAAGTATGAATAAAATTTTCCAAATGTTACACAGTTCTGAAGATGCTACACGGACAGGCCATATGTAAGGAATTTTGGTTTTACTATGAACAAAGAGAAGAACAGAAATGAAAGTTCTCTGCAGTTGAACCAAAGGAAATATATTTCCTTATTATTTGCTTTCTATTTAAAATTTTACCTTTTCCTTTCTAATTATCTGTAACTTCCTAAAAAAATTTCTTTTTCAACTCAAGGCCTTGATATTTGCCTCATTTCTTAATAATACTCTATCTGTACAGATGTAGAAATTATCTTTTCTATATTTGGTGTCTTTGTAATATATGTGATCAAGGACAAATTATACCAAATGAAACAAGGCTATGAGGTTATTTACAATCTAGGTGAAGAGTAACAGGTGTATTTTGTGAACTAATGCTACTCCTACAATAAACAAATTCAGCACTAAGCATGTGTTTTGAAGTTACAAGTATAAGGACATACTACAGGTCCTTAAGGTATTAGTGGATTTATTGAGAATCCTTAGCTAATTGTTTCTATTTATTTATTTACTTATTTAAATATTGTAATTTAAAATAGACTTCAATAAAATTGACTCTGTGTGTGTGTGTGTGCATGTGTCCAATTACCTTTTGACTAAGGAACAAAGGAAATTCAATGGGGAAAGGAAAATTTCTTAAACAATACTGGAATAACTGGATAAATATATGGAAAAAGAGCATCAAAAAATAAACTTTGAACACTACCTCATACCGTGTAATTAATGATGAATCAAAGACCTAGGGATTAAGGCTAAAACTGTAATTCCTCTAGGCAAACAAAACAAAATAAAACAATAATGTAAGAGGAAATCCTCATAATTTTGAGTTAGACAAAGAATTTTTTTAGACTGAAAAAAAAAAAACCACTCACACACTAACCATAGAGAGGGAAATTATAAATTTAGACTTTATCAAAATTAGAAACACTAATCTTCAAAGATCATCATTAAAAAAATTAAAACAAATTACAGATTTGGACAAAATACATACAATGCATGTAAAAGACAAACAATTTGTAAAAGATGTGGAAATTATTGGGTAGGCATTAAAGGAAAATAATTATAAATAATCAGGTATGTAGCAAGTATGTTTAGCTTATCAATGAACTTTTATATTTCATTAACATCATTAATATGTATGAATTTTAAAAATTAAATATGTATATTATTTAATATCCAATAGTGTATGACTATCCTTTTCTTGTATAATAGTTTTAATCATGTATCTAATTATATATTTATATATACCTACACACACATTACAAATGTGTGTGTGATCTGTGTATAAAATGCATATGGTTTACTCATGTATATACATATATGTATATATTTATTTGTAGTGTCTTTATTGTTTTCCACTCTCTACTTGCCACTGTTTCTCAACTTTTTGTTAAATTGTTTAATTTATTGATCATGTTAATAGCCATTTCTTGAATTTATTGAAGGAGTAGTGTATTCATTCATTTATATTTTCAAATAAATTATCATAAAATTTGTATGGAATCACATATACATTTATATAAACATGTATATCCAGGTATAGATCTGTCATATTATTACTGTTCTTTAATGTATAATTTTAATTCCTATTTTTCTCTCCTGTGAAGACAGGGACTATCAATTTTCTGCTCAGAATATTTTGGTCATATGAGATGTTTATATAGTGTTCACGTGGAGCTACCTTTCTATAAAGCACTGTAACCCCAATTTTTATTTCTTCTTCAACACTTCATTTATTTAGAAGTTGGGATTTTAATCTCCAGGTACTCCAAATATCAGGAGAATTTTTCATTATCCTTTTTATTTTTGTTTCCACTGTTCTAAGGATATCCCCTGAATAATTCCTAATTTTGAAATGTATTGGATTCTTTAAATTTTACAATAACTTGTAAATGTTGTGCTCAGGGTGCTGATAAAAAAAAAAATTGTCGTGACTGCTAAGGATCAAGCATAAATATTCATATCTGTAGGAGATACAAATATAGTGTTTAGTTCTGCTTAAAAATAATGAAATATGTTTTCATGAATGATATTGATTACATGCTAAAGAAAACCACGTCCACTCGTAAACTAGAAAATAGAATGCAGATTTCCAAAGCTCTGGATTAAAAAAAATGATTCAGTTAAGCAATACTGTATTTATTTTAAGTAACTTAAATGTAGAACAGGGTACAGATTTACACTTAGGAGACAATAGGAGATAATTCAATCTAAAGTTCATAGAAAAGGAGATTTGAGAGCCATTCTAACCCTTCATGGGGAAAATAATGATTAAATCCTCAATACAATGATAACTGCATTAGTTACAGCAGCATCATTAAATTAAGAATATGGATGCCAATGCAGGATTGAAAGCAATGCGTTCCAGACAAATGAGCCATATAAAAATAACTGGCCGTTTCAGTTCAGTGTTGAAGAAAAGTTTGATTAGTGGAATATACTTTATTAAATTCTGAATTTATGACTTGACAATGAGTAAATATGATACAATTTGGATTGTATCCTCAAATTAAAGACATACAATGGGATGATGGTTAAAATATTCAAGAAATATTTAGTAGCAAAAATATTAATATCACCTGAGATAGATGGGTAGGGATCTGGTGTAATTAGAACTATGCCCAACAGTTCTCCTTGGAAAAATTGCAGGCAGACTAGTGATAATATTTCTCAAACTCATGTAAGTTGAAAATAGAACAGTTCATGGTATGACTGGATTGCAAACTCTTTCCTTGGTGAGACTGACACTTCTGAAGCATCAGTCCCCAAAGGGTCCACTCCCACATCATATGATCATTGAGACCTATCAAAAACTATCTCAACAATTTTTTATTCATACAGAGTTTTAAAAAATTGTGCCAGTGTGCTCATCATCCCAGAGAGAAGCAGTTAATCAAATAAATGTCTGCTTTTTGTGCAAGAATGTTAAGAACAGTGAGTTAATGGAAAAGTAAACAGTACCCTTATTTGCTTTAGCAAAAATATCCCTATTTGCTTTAGCAGAAATATCCCCCAAACAAATGAAGTCTTTACAAATAGTATTAGTGGATATTGGCCAAGTCCCAATTTCCAAGGATTGAAATACTGGAGAGAAAACTTCGTACTTTGGAAAAATAAATTATAAATCTCTACACTGGAAACCATCACATCTGCCTCCTAGATCATTACTAAAAGTTCTCTATCTCCAGAACTTTGAATCCAGGACATGAAATCACTGTATACAAATTACCTCCTGGTAGAGTTGTTTTGAAGTCCAGATGGCATCTTGATGAAATGCCCTTTATAAATTATTAAGTTTGCATTAGCTAGTAATAGGTTTGGCTGTGAGAGAAAGAAAACCGAGGGCAGGAGTATCTTAAGATAAACTTTTATTCTTTCCATGTAAACATAGTAAATCCAAGTCTAGTTTGATGATCCCATACTTTGCAGGAACCCAAGATCCTTTTATCTTCTTGATCCATGATCCTCAAAATGCAAATTCCACTTTGTGATTCAAAAAGAGGTCTGTTTTTGTTCCGTCCATCATATTTATAGCCTGGTATTCAGGAAGAGGAAGAAGATGAAAAATACACTTTCCCTTCAAAGACACTTTCAGAAAGATAACATATCATTTATACTTACATATGTTAGGCCAGATCTCACCTGCAAGGAAGGTTTGGAATGTAGTCTTTATTGCAGGTGGCCTTTTGTTTAACTAAAAATTTGGAGTTTTATTGTTCTAGAAAAAGTGGAGAATGGATACTGGGTAAAACCAGCAATCTTTTCTACAAAAGGTTGTTAGTGCTTAACGTATCTACACTTGTAGGTATTGAGGGGGATCCTGCCGAGTCTTGCACACTGGGAGAATACAAAAGTTCTGAATAATGAGGCAAGTCATGCTCTGGACCTGCCTGTTAGCAACATGAGAGACCAGAGCTGCCTCCCCAGAAAGCATAAATAAGCCTACCAAAAAGAGCACCATCTTAGTACGGCCTCACATCAAGTGAACTGGTAGACTTCAAGGAGACACCTTCCAACAATTACTGAAACTTCCCTGTGTGACCTCAAGGATTGTGGTTCCTACCAAGAGAACTTCCTGGAGGGCCATCAGTAACATTAAGCACAAAAACATAGCTGAACAAATTCAGAGAAAGAGGCAAAACTGATCAACCATCACCTTTTCTGTGTACAAAGCATTGTTCTTTCTTCTTGGGTTATTGCATGAGCAGATCCTCACCCCTCATGGGAGCTTACATGCTGGTGGCTAATAATGTCTGAGTTAGGAGGAATACAGAGCAACCTATGTTGGTCTTATGTGATGCATAAGTACTTTTACTATAGACCTATATTAGTGGCCATCCTTCCTCTGAACATTTCCACGTGAAGGAGAAATTGCTACCCTTTAAGTAGATAAAAGAACCCTAATTATCTGATCTTTAAATTGTCTATTTCATTTGTTGTTGTCAAAATCTGAGAAAACTTTTCTTTAGGATTGAGCAGAATAAACTCTAACGTAGCACTCTAACTTATAGAAGTGTATGTTCTGGCAGCATGAGCCACATATTTGAATTAACTGTTCCCTAATACAGTCTTTTAAATATTTGAAGTCATCTATCGCATCCCAAATTATTGGGCCTGTAGAAATTTTAAAACCATCATGTCTAGTTTAACATCTAGTATGTAAATAATCCTACAAAGTGTATGCTCAATGTGGTGAACACTTACCAGATTATTAAAGCAAAGAAAAAGTTTGGGGAGTTTTCAAGGGCAAAGAAAACATATTTATACAGGGAGACTTATTTTATTGTTGCTAGATCTAACCAAGAGAAATCTCTCATAATTCTTATCTCACATCTTCCTGCTTATGATTTCCTTCTATTTTTACTTCTGTCTTCTGGGATAATACATAACAAGTCCACTCGATCTTCTATGTAACAGTTGTAGTTTAGATACTCTGTGTACCCCAGAAAGGATCATGTTCTTTTAATCCATTCCTGTGGAATCTTTTGATTAGGTTATTTCAGCTGAGGCCTGCTCCAGGGTGAGTCTTAATTCTCTTACTGGAGTAAGAGGATAAACACAGAGAGATGAAATTAAGAGAAGCTCACAGAAAAATAAAACATAAAACAAAACAAAACAAAACAAAACAAAAACCTAGAATGCTGATAGAAGAAGCCAGTGAAGCCAGAAGCTAAAGCAGTGAAACTTGGGAAAGAAGGACCAGCAGATGCTGGTCATGTGCCTTCCCATATGACAGAAGTGTCCTGGATGCTGGCAGCCTGTTTTCAGAGTTGATGCTTTGAGTTGGACATTTTCATGACCTAAGAACTGTAAATTGTACATTAATAAATCCCCACTGTAAAAACTAACCCATTTCTGTACATTGCATTCTGGCAGCTTTAGCAAACCTAAACAATTGTCTTCCAAAAATTGTCAGTCAATTCCCATGTCCTCTGAGTCTGGCTAAGTCATATATTCCCCTGTCTATAAAATTTCCGTAATTCTACAGCATGAATCTCCCTCGTCATCCTCCTTCTTCTCTACTGGAAACACTCTTGTGATTAAAAGCCTTTATAAAATTCATGCCATGAAATAAACACAATACACAAAATATAGTTGGACAAGTGCAGAGTACCATGGAATACAATAATTCATTCTATAATACATTTTCTTCCCTTGACTGGCATGTATTAATATGCTTACTATTAAAAGCTACACATGCTAATGTCATACTTAAATATTTGAAGTCATCTATCATGTCACAAAGTATTGGACCTGTAGAAATGTTCAAAACCATCGTGTCTAGTCTAACATCTAATATGTATAATCCTACACAGTGTATGCTCATTGTGGTGAACATTTACCATATTATTAAGCAAAGAAAAGCTTGGAAGTCTTCAAGGGCAAAGAAAACATTCTTTCTTTGGGCATCCCTTGGTATTAAAAAGTTTTATACTCTTATTGCTTTTAGCTTTCCTATTTCTATTACTCCTGAAATAAAAAACAAGCTGTGGATTTTTTAAATACCCAATACTAGTATGATTCCAATAACATACTCATGTATTTCTTAATTAGCTTAGATTTGGGTGACAATTATCAAAGGTGAAACACAACAGTGGGCATGAAACTGATAGCATTATTTGACCTTGTATAAACATTTTGGGATTTTGTGCTAAGAAGACATTCCAGGAGTAGGAAAGTTTTATCATTTGAAAATTTTGAAGCATCTTAAAACCCAATTATGCATGTTTTGGAGAAAACATCTATTTTACTTTTACTTTAGTTGTCTTTACTGTTTACATAATAGATAATTATATAAAGAGTGGGGAAAGATAGAGCTATAATATTAAAAGTATTTGGAAACACAAACATTGGAGTAGAACCTGAAGAATATGCTCAGACTTTTTTGGAGGGATGGGGGGAGAGGGGATTCAGTGGGGTCTTCCGGTTTGCTAGTGCTGCCATTAAGCAAAATACCAGAAATGAATTGGGCTTTTATGGAATGGGCTTATCTGGCTACAAATTTCCAGTTCTACAAAACCATAAAAGTGTCCCAACTAAGGCATCAACAAGATGATACCTTCAATGAAGAACCAGCCGATGGCATCCAGAACACCTCTGTCAGCTGGGAGGGCATGTGGCTGGTGTCTGCTGTTCCTTTGTTCCCAAGTTGCATTTCAAAGTAGCATTCTCCAGAATGTCTCTGGGCTTGTCTCTCTTAGGTTCTCTGGAGCACTCTGTTCTAGCATGTTTTGGCCAAGCATCTCCAAATATCCTTCTGTCCACATCTCCAAGCATCTCTAAGTGGCAGCAAGCATCTGGGTCTTGGCTTAGCATATCCCTGGACATTTTCTTCTCTCTGCTTTCTGTGAGAGCTCCCTTTAAAGGCCACCAGTAAACTAATCGAGACCTACCCTGAATGAGCAGGGTCAAATCTCCATGGAAACATTCAATCAAGAGGTCACACCCTAATCAAAAAACCTAATCAAAAAGATTAATCAATCTGCCCCCACAAGATTGCATTAAACAATATGGCTTTTTCTGGAGGACATAATATATACAAACCAGCACAGTGTGCCAGGCTATGGATTCGTTGCAGAGGCCCTCTAATGATGCCTTTACTGGGGAGACACACTGCTCATATGAGGAACAAATATGCTTCTTTCAGATACCTGGTAATTCCAAGTAGGGTCAGTTGTGAAGATTTGTAGATGGTTAGTGATACCTTATCTAATAATGGTATTCTCCACTGATGTTTTTGCCATTTGTGGGTTTTGAATCCAAATATGGGTTTGAATTACTTCTCGTAATTCTTTTTAGAGAAATATATATACTTTGGACTGAATAAGATAAGCAAATGTATGTTTTGAAGTGTTTTGCCAGAAACTACCTCAAAACCATCCAAATAGGAAGCAATTAGTCTGCTAGCCAGACACTCAAAAACAGATTCACTTGTGCTTTCAATCAGTGGGGCCTCAAAAGCTACAGTACAGTCTCAAGAGTATTGTGGTTGATGCAGAAGTGGACACAATATAAGATTTTAGAAATTTTATTTAATAAACTTGACCTTATGTATTGTATGTTTTTGTTTTCTGGGGTTTTATCCTTTTTTTTTAATTGTAATGGTTGTCTCTAGGAATTTGAGTTTTTCTCAATGTATTGACTAACTATTCCAACTCTATGTGATAGTAAACTATTAACAGCAATTTACCAATGCTCTTCTTGAAGAAAATGATGAAAGTTTTAAACTCTGTTCACAAAGACCAAGTCGTTGGGTTGTTATAAAGATCTCCTTGGGTTTATTATCCTTGTCACTTTTTCTTCTTGAGAGGCTTTGTCAAATGCTTTACTTTATCCATTATTCTGAGATATGGCCTATTATTCAAAATTTTAAGATAAGAAAATCATTTTTTGGAAAGAGCATTTCTAAGAATAGAGGAAAGCAATTCATGGTTAATTGTTCAGTGACACAGAGTAAGGATAGAATTTTTATATAGCCCCAAGATTTCTTTTCTAAGTGGGCATGAGCCACATGTTCCTGTCCTTTTTTATTTTTTTTTGTTTTTTTCCTCATGACAAATTTATTTGTGTTTTGCTTCTTTAATGTACATTTACTTTTTTTAATTTAATTTTATTGAGATTGTTAACATACCATAAACTTATCCAAAGATCGAAAGTGCACAATCAATTGCCCGCAGTACCATCATACAGCTGTGCATCCAACACAATTTTTTTTTTCAATTTTTAGAACAGTTTCATTACTCCAAAAAAGAAATAACGACAAAAAAAAGGAAACTCAAATCTCCCATAACCCTAACCACCCACCTCCATTAATGACTATAGTATTGGTATAATACATTTGTTACTATTGATGAAAGAATGTTAAAATACTGCTACTGTAGTACATAGTTTGCAATAGGTAATATATTTTTCCCTATATACCCCTCTATTATTAGCTTCTAGTTATACATAATACATTTGTTCTAGTTCATGAAAGAGATTTCTAATATTTGTACTCTTAATCACAGATTGTCCACCACAAGATTCACTGTTTTAGACATTCCCATCTTTTAACCTCCAACTTTCCTTCTGGTGGCATATGGGACTCTAAGCTTCCCGCTTTCTACCGAGATTCACATACCATTCAGCACTGTTAGTTTATTCTCATAATAAGATTTACCGTAACCTCTGTTCATTTCTGAACACTTAAGTTCACCCAGTTGAACATTCTGTTCCCTATTCTTTAACCTTGTTCTATATCCTGGTAACTTATATTTCATGTCTATGTGCTTACATATTAAAATTACTTCATGTCAGTGAGACCATGCAATATTTGTCCTTATGTGACTTATTTCACTCAATTTAGTGCCCTCAAGGTTTCTTCATCAATCTGTTTTTTTTAAAGATGGTTTTGTTCACCAACCATACCTTCCATTCTAAGTAAACAATCAGTGGTTCCCTGTATAGTTACATATTTATGTATTTACCACCATCACCACTATCTATATAAGGACATTTCCATTTCTTCCTCAAAGAAGGAGAAAGAGTCAAAGAAGGTAGAGAGACAAAAGAAAAAAAAAAAAGAAAAAGAAAAAAAAATGACAAATAAAAACAACAGAAGGAAAGATAGAGTTAACCTAAAGTAGAATAAAAGAGTCAGCTAACATCACCAATGTGAAGATTCCCATACCCTTCCCTTAGGTCCTGCTCATAAAAGCATTTACTTTGATATATTGCTTTTGTTACATTAAAGGAAGCATAATAAAATATTTCTGTTAACTATAGCCGCTAGTTTACATTGATTGTATATTTTCCCCAATACCACCCTATTTTTAACATCTTGCAAGTTTGACATTCATTTGTTCTCTCTCATGTAAAAGAATAATTGCACTTCTTATCACAATTTTTTAGCACTCTAGGTTTCATTGTTATACATTGACAGTCTTTATCTTTCCTCTTTTCTTCCAGTGTCCCACATGCTCCTAACCTTCCTCTTTCAATCATACCCACAGTCATCTTTGTTCAGTGTACTTACATTGCTGAGCTACCATGACCCAAAATTTTGTTCCAAACCTCTCACTCCTGTCTTTTCCTATCTGTCTGTAGTGCTCCCTTTAGTATTTCCTGTAGTGCAGGTATCTTGTTCACAAACTCTCTCATTGTTTGTCAGAGAATATTTTAAACTCTCCCTCATATTTGAAGGACAGTCTTGCTGGATATAGGATTCTTGGTTGGTGGTTTTCTCTTTTAGTATCTTAAATATATCATACCAATTCCTTCTTGTCTCCATGGTTTCTACTGAGAAATCCACACATAGTCTTATCAAGCTTCCTTTGTATGTGATGGATCACTTTTCTCTTGCTGTTTTCAGGATTCGCTCTATGACTTTGATGTTTGATAATTTGATTATTAAGTGTCTTGTCATAGGTCTATTCATATCTATTCTGTTTGGAGTATGCTGTGCTTCTTAGATCTGTGATTTTATGTCTTTCATAAGAGATGGGAAATTTTCATTAATTATTTCCTCTATTATTGCTTCTGCCCCTATTCCCTTCTCTTCTCCTTCTAGGACACCCATGACATGTACATACATGTGCTTCATGTTGTCATTCAATTCCTGGAGCCATTGCTCATATTTTTCCATTCTTTTCCCTATCTGTTCTTTTGTGTATAGGATTTCAGATGTCTTGTTCTCCAGTTTCTGAGTGTTTTCTTCTACCTCTTGATATCTTCTTTTGTATATTTCCATTGTGTTTTTCATCTCTTCTGTCATACCTTTCATTTCCATAGAATCTGCCAGTAGTTTTTTCAATCTTTTGATTTCTACCTTATGTTCATCCAGTGTTTTCTTTATCAACTTCATCTCTTTCATAATATCTTCCCTGAACTTGTTGATTTGGTCTTTGATGTGATTTAGCTTATTTCTTTGAAACTCTTTAATAGATTGTTTCATTAAAGTGAAACAATATCTCAACTATATCTTGATTGAGGTGTAAGTTTGTTCCTTTGACTGGGCCTAGTGTAGATCATAGTTTTCTGTTTTCTAGGGAACTGGTTTCCTTGGTTACCCCGGTTAGATTTTCCCGGGCCGGCATGGGTTCAGGTCTCAGAATGAGGTTATATTCAGGGTGTATCTTAGGAGAATGGCAGACTTTCCTATGAGGTCTCCAGTTGTTGTGCTTTTCCTATCCTGCCCAGCAGGTGGTGCCTGTCAGCCTTTTGCTCCTGACTGGTTAAGGAGGTGCAGCCACTTCAGTTCCTGTTTTGGCTGTTTTCCCCAAGCTCTGAGGTCTGGCTCTCAGGGAAAGCTGGTCTCCACTTCCTTATTCTTAGGGAACACACCCTCTAGGGAATTATCATCTGCATTTGAATAGTCTCTCTAACTCTGTTATCTCCACTCCTGTATGGGTTAGAGTGCTGCATACTGAAAATGGCTGTGGTGCTCTCCTCTGAGTCTCTCAGATTGAGAGAGAGAAAAAGGGACAGAAAGTGCCTTTTTGGAGCCAGTACATGGCCTCCCCAGTTTCACTTGTCAGCCAGAGTTAACACCTGGTCTTCTGGGCTCTCCCTCCTGGGATAGATAAGTCTTCTTATTCTTTAAATTCAGTCATCACTAAAAGCTTCTGTCTGTTTGTTGGGGGTCTGTAGCTTATATTCAGCAGTCCACATTTGTTTATTAAAACCACAATTGGAGCTGACTGAGCTATATTCACTCACTCTGGGAATACTGCTTTCTATCACAGTGAGGTTTTACAGCAGTCTGCCATGGGAGGAGGAGGCTCCTGGCACAGTTCCACAGTTTTTACTTACAGATTTTATGCTGTGATCTCAAGCAGTCCTCCCAATCCTGGTTGGTGCATGAAGGGTGCACAGTAATGGTTGTCCCCCAGCAGTTATTCCAAATTATTTACTAGTTGTTCCTGGTTGTTCATAAGTTTTTCCAGGGGACTAACCAAATTCCACTGCTCTCTATGCCATCGTCTTACCCCCTTCCACTCCTCTTCTGTCCCTTTGAATCAAACTTGTGAATATGATAGGAAATTCCTTAGATTAGGTTATACAATATGGAAAAGATGATTTGATAGTCACTCCAGTGTTTATCTTATGATATACAAGACTTCATCTTAGATAATGAATAAAATAGTCTCATGCTGACTGAATAGTTAAGTTGTCATGTTGGAAGAAGGCCATGTGACTGGGACTTGAGGGAAGATTTTAGGAGCTGAGAAAGACTCCTGAACAATTGCTAGCAAAAAGCAAGGACTTCAGTCCAACAACTACAAGTAACTGAATTCTGCCAACAATGTGAATGAGTTTGGAATCAACTGCAAACTCCATGTGAGAGCTAAGCCCACTGACACTTTGATTTCAGCTTATGAAACCTTAAGCAGAGGATTCCATAAACCAGTGCCCAGACTTATGGTACATGGAAACTGTAGGATGATAAATTTGCTTTGCTTTAAGCCACTAAATTTTGGTAATATGTTATAGAACAATAGAAACCTAATACATAGTTACAAGAAATGTATAGTAATTGGCCAATATACAGTCATGTAAGAATTAAAAAAAAGTAAACTTGGGACATTTTTACATACAAAAAAATGGGGTATAATATAATATCTGCTTTATTAGTTTCTCTGTGAGGATTAATTGGGGTAATGCTTATCAATTTTAGCACAGAAATTGGCACTATTGAAACTATTAGTAAATATTGAATGATGACCATTTAATGGCATAAAATAGTTTCCACATTAATTATGGTCACTGTTATTCAATTTTGCTTTAAATCATATGCATATACTTTCTGTCATCTCCTACCACATTTACTATTCTAGGTTTGAATTTTAATTCCTATCTCCCAGGACCATTGTAGATGTTGACTATGTCATTACAATCTTGATTCAGTTTTATAATGTCAGTGATATTTGTTTCTCTTGAATCATAATTCCTATATCCTGGCCATGCCATAGGATTAGGACCTTAATCTTTAAATTTTAGATTTTTCACTCATAAGTTGTTCTCTTCAGGTTTGCAGCTTCACTCAAATTAGTAATCTTTTGACCATCACACTAATCTTTGTAAACAATAATATCGGTGTTTCAGATAATCAAAATAAGCCGCATCCTTTAGTGTACATTCATGTTTGGAACCTTTCTTTTTATTCTTTATGATGTCTTCATTTTTCCTTCAGTGTAACTATAAAAGGCATATTTTGTCTCTAGCCATTTTAATGTTGTTTTAAAATCATTGAGACCTTAGTGAAAGTGAAAAAGTTTACACATTATTTCAGAACCTAATTAGAACCTTCAGTTTTTTTTTTATTTTGAAATAAATTCAAAGTTATAGGAACAGTTGCAAAAACAATACTAACCCCATACACAGAATTCCATCATACCCCAGAATCCCCTCCCCCCAATAGCTCAATCCACCAACTTTAACCTGCTGTCACATTGCTATTTCTTTCCCTTCCTCCCTCCCTCCCTCCCTATCTATCATCCATCATCTATTTCTCTGTCTTCTGAACATGAGAGCTAGCTGCACACATCCTTGAACATACACTATAATTCACATATACACTTCCCATGAACAAGAACATTCTTTTATGCAATCCCCTTAAGCACTGCTAAGAAGTACAAGAGATTCAACAATGATACGAAGCTTACATTCTATATTTCCTCTTCCTTATGTCTTAACTGTGTCTCTTTGACCCACCTGTCCTCTACCCTCCAATCCCATTCAAGTTCATCCTTGGCATTTAATTGTCATCTATTTAGACTGTCTTTTTTTTTTTTTTTTCTTTTTTCCAATTGTGGAAACATATATGCAGCCTAAATCTTCCCATTCCACCCCCTCCCTAGCCTTCCATTAGTGGGACTAATCACATTTAGAATGTTGTAATGCTCATTCCCACCATCCATTACTAGAAATTTCCCTTCACCTCAAACAGCCACTCTACACTCATTTCTTAACTCCCCATTGCCCCTTCCCCCATTTCTCTTAACCCAAACTCTACTTTTCATCTCTATGGTTATATTCTCTGATAATTTCTTTGTGTTTACTGTGGGGCTTAAAATTAACCTCTTAAATCCACATCAATCTTGTTTTTCTTTGATACCACTTTCACTTCAATAGGACACATAAACTATGTTCCCATACTCCTCCATTCCCCCACCTTTATATAGTTGTCTAAAATTACATATTTTACATAGAGTTCAAAACCACTGATTTGTCATTAGCGTTCGGGTATTTTATATCATGTAGGAAGTAAATAGTGGAGTTACAGTTCAAAAATTATTGACTTCTATTTGTATTCTATTGTGGTTGGAGAATGTGCTTTGAGTATATTCTTTTTTTTTTTTTTTTTTTTTTTTTTTTAATTTCTTGAGGCTTGTTTTATGTCCCAGCTTATGTTCCCTTCTGGAGAAAGATCCATGATCACTGGAGAAAAATGTGTGTCCTGGTGATTTGGGCTGTAAGGTACTATATATGTCTGTAAAATTCTCTGAATCTCTTTCTCCTTTCTTTGTTTTTCTGTTGGTAGGGCTCTCTTTAGTATCTGAATTAGGGCAGGTCTTTTATTGCCAAACTCTCTCAGCATTTGTTTGTCTGTGAAAAATTTAATCTCTCTCTCAAATTTGAAGGAGAGTTTTGCTGGATAAAGTATTCTTGGTTGGAAATTTTTCTCTCTCAGAATTTTAAATATGTCATGCCACTGCCTTCTCACCTCCATGGTGGCCGCTGAGTAGTCACAACTTAGTCTTATGTTGTTTCCTTTGTATGTGGTGAATTGCTTTTCTCTTGCTGCTTTCAGAACTTGCTCCTTCTCTTCAGTATTTGAGAGTCTGATCAGAATATGTCTCGGAGTGGGTTTATTTGGATTTCTTCTATTTGGAGTTTGCTGGGCATTTATGCTTTGTGCATTTATATTTTGTAGAAGGTTGGGGAAGTTTTCCCCAACAATTTCTTTGAATATTCTTTCTAGACCTTTACCCTTCTCTTCCCCTTCTGGGACACCAATGAGTCTTAAGTTTGGATGTTTTATTTTATCTATCACATCCCTGAGATCCATTTTGATTTTTTTCCCCATTCTTTCTTTTGTTCTTTCATTTTCTGTTCTGTGGACTTCTGGGACACTGAGATGTTGTTCATCTTCCTCTAGTCTTGTATTGTGAATATCCAGAGTCTTTTTAATTTGGCCAACAGTTTCTTTTATCTCCATAAGATCTTCTATTTTTTTATTTAGCCTTGCAATGTCTTCTTTATGCTCTTCTAGGGTCTTCTTTATGTCTCTTATTTCCTGGGCATGGTCTTCTTGATGTCCTTTAAATTCCTTGCCATGTTTTCATTCCTTGATTGTAGTTCTTTGATTAGTTGTGTGAAGTACAATGTTTCTTCTGATATCTTGATTTGTGTGTTTGGAGTTGGATTCTCCATATTGTCTGGTTTTATCATATGCTTTAAAAATGTTCTGTTGTTTTTGGCCTCTTGGCATTTTGCTTTGCTTAATAGGGTTCTTTCAAGTTGTAAAAAAAAAAAAATACCTATCTAATTTTTCAGAAACACAGTTTGGTGGCATACACTTTCTCTAACTAACCAGCAGATGGCATCTGTGAGTCACCTATACCTCTCAAGTCAGTTCTCCACCTTGTGAAATTATTCTTTTGGGGTTCAGTTGGAGAACTCAGTTTGGGTGTGTTGCTGGAGCCGTCCGCCCTGAATGTGGGGCATGTGTATGGGTGGCCAGGGAGGAAGGACAGCTTTAATATTCAACTCCCCCAGGTTCCTGGAGATTCAAGGCCACCGCAAGAGTCTAAGCCTTCATTTCAGACCCTCTCTCTCACTGTCCCATAAACCACCGTACTTGGCATAGTGTCCCTGGGTTCTCCAAGTGGGTCCCCCCACCCAGCCACGCTCCTCCAGGACCTCTGCTGAGGGAATGCCTTGCTACATCACCAGTGCATGCCATCCCTAAAGGGAAGCCCCTGGCTGCTGGGCCGTGCTGGTTCACTTTCAGCCTGATGCAAAGATGGCCAAACGGGGTGTCTCCACACCCACCTCCTCACACAGTTCCTACTTCCCAGCTCCGAGACAACTGGCAGGGTTCTGGTCTGTGGGCATGGCCCCGGGCAAGAGTTTATCCAGCCATCCGGGGAGCCGGCTGCTAGCGCGGGGTTTCTTTCGGCTTCTGGCTCTCCCCTCTGTTCCCCCAGCCCCAAGGGTATCTGCAGCAGGATATCTTCCAGGCCAGACACCAAGAGGCCGGCCCACCCCCCTCTTGCTGTGTTTTACTGTGTGGTTCCCACTATTGCTGCTGCAGCCGCTCCTGGGCTTTTCCCTTTTTTTTTTTTTTTAAAAGAGCCCGTTGCTCTCCAAATGCCAAACCCCGGCTTCCTCAGACTGCTGCATGGCTGTGGGTCTTCCAGCCAGCTTACTCACTCATTTCAGAATGCAGACTCCCGGTTTCACCAAGCATACGGCCCCTTTGGGACTAGCAGACCTCATCAAGCTGGCGCATCGCTGTAACCGGTATTCTGGGTCACCCTCTGGTTTTTATCTAATGTTTTTCATGGAAGTGTTTTTTCTCCCTGTCTCACCTAGCCACCATCTTAGTTTCTCCCAGAACCTTCAGTTTTAAGATATCAGATCAATTGAAAGTAATGACTTCTTCAAAAGTAATTTTAAACATTAATAATTCTGATATCATCATGCAAATGTGATAATAGAGGTATATTTTTTTATTTTCAAATATTTTTTTTTACTTTGTTCAAACATGGCAATGCATAGAAACAAATGTAACATATGCACACATTTTTTATAATCCTGAACTATTAAATTTGTCAGTAAATTACTACTTTAAACTGTATTGCTGAAAAAAGAAAATGAAAATACCAATACAGATAGTTGCTTAGGTCTTTCAGTCCACATAGACATAAATGGAAATATGTAAATGCCTGTAATAACACCTGTTCCTATTGAAGTGTCTGTATATGTATGTCAAATATGTGGATGTATAAAAACAGAGCATTATTTCAAGAAGTAAGAGGAAAATATATCCAGATACAAATATTGTTGGATAATTAGGTGAATAGAATATAATATTATTTTCAGATTTTGGCTTTGACAAAAGCAATTAACTCACTGAGCTTTTTTTTTTCTTTTTTAATACTACCTTTTAATATCCTGTAGTAATCACAAATATCAATTGTGAACTTATTTTAAAAATAAGATGCTAGATGGTTTTCTTTCTCCTGGAAGATGCTACTGTTATTAATAACAGGAGCTGGCATGTATTACACTGATAACCAATGATTTCATTACCAGGGTAACTTCCTCTTTGAGAGTTTTTTATTCAAGATGAATGCAGATTTGCAGCCATACTTCACCTTGGTAACTAATGGATGCTGTCATTGCTACATGAATAGGTGAACCTTCTTCAGATTGAAAAGCATCATAGGCTGATGGAGCTCTACCAAGTTATGGCCTTTTACAGGTTTCAGTCCCAGGCATTCCTCTCACCTCACCACATAGCAGCCAAATATGTCTGCAAGTGTTATCTTCCGAAAAAGCCACATCTGATGCCTCAGTTCCAAGAACCATTAGGTCAGTATAGTTAGGTGGTGATTCATGCTTTGCCCGTTAATAGAGGATATTCATACTGCATAAGCTAAGCTCAAAGTTTATGAGGCTAAGAACAAGGATATTGTGATTCAATAGCAAGATTTCATTGAAAATGATTTAGAGTGAGAAAATCCAGCCTAAAATTAGCCATACAATAAATTGCTTATCTTCTTTAAATAGGTATTTTCTTAAGTATAAAGTGAGTGTATTAATTGTATGATAATAATACAGGATTTATAGGATTTTTACCTGCCTGGCTTTAAGTAGGTGGCCAACTGAATGCTGGATGATTAACATAATGTTAAAAATATTATATTTTCCAACCCAAATAATTATTTGACTGGTTTTTCTAGTTGTTGATTTCAAACTGTTGAAGAACTGTGTATTTTTGTAATTTGTTGACTGAGAATCCTGTATTTACATTTCAGATTTACTCAAATATTAATTCTTTAAACATACCTCTTTTATATCTCAAAGGTCTTCAGAGGGCTCTTGAGTATTTATGAAGTTTATTAGTTAATAGTTGTTAGTAATACAGGCTTAAAAATTAAACATAGGTAAATTAACAAAATATATTGTTTCCCTAAGTGATAAGCAATTTATGTTAAAGGCAGTTATGTCAATCCGTATTGAAGTCATAAAGACAATATGTGTAGACATTTAAATATGTTTCCTTGTGCTATAGGGAGAAATCCTAGCTAGCTATAAAATAATTTAAAAATTATTTATATTTTTTTTTATAAATTTAACACATATTTACTTAACATAAATAACATCATTTTTACAATTAATTGTTGGAATATTTCCACTGCCATAAATTTCTCATGATTCATTTATGGTTGTGTAGGATCACTGACAAATATGTAGGCTTGGGAACTGGATTGCTTGGGTTCAACTCATTACAGCTACTCTCTACCTTTGCTTTGCATAACCCCATTTGTAAAATGGGAAAAACCATAGTACCTTTATAAATTGTTTTGTGAGGAAACACTTTATCCATTCAAGCACTATGAACTGTGCCTGGCATATAATTAAATTCTAAAAAATATGTCCATTGTTATTATCATTATTATTATTTGTACTACCCAAACTATGAATAGAACTGTATTGTATTTAAAGATATATTAGTAATGTTTCAAAAAAACTATTGTAGTTAAAACTGCTTTAACAAGATGAAAAGTAAATTAAAAATCCTCTTAAATTAATTACATGAGCACTATGTTGTTCCTACATGAATTTAATCCATAAAAATCAAATAACTCTATAAGATAAGGTAGTTGACATTTATGAATGGCCAAAATTGTACTCTGACATTTATAAGTAGAGAAGAGTCATGGCATGTGCCAATTAATATACAATTTCCTTCATATTTAAATTTTGTTTTAGGGGTAACTCTACATTCTCAAAGTCTGATGGCAGTTTTATGAATTGTCTGTAATGTTTGAATAGTTTCAAGATGTAAAGACAAATATATTAAACTAATACTTCAGAGATAAAAGACACTCACATATCCCTGGAAAATTCTACAAACTTGAAATATTGCATGGCTAGACAAACTCAAGTTTAATTTATTTTTAGAGTTATTTCCATATTAATCCTTTTATTTAATAAATGAGCAAAAAGAGAAATGAAAAAAAATTCCTTCAGCATTGAATGTAGGTTTTTTATTACTGTCTTGAAGTAAGGTAACTAGTTTATGAATATGTCTTATTTACTTTCATAAAATGAGAAAGTCCATCTCCTGATTAACCACTGGTTTACCTGTCTTATGTTCAAAATACATTTGTATAATGCTTTAAAATTAAACATACTAACAATCCTTAACTTAGAAAATAAAGTGCTTTTTCCATTACAATATTAAGATCTCCTTCTCTACTAATTTGTTTAGGGTGAACAAATATTCCTACCAGATGAAGTTGTCTCAGAAGAGAAAACGATTAAGATAGGTCTTTTACAAATGTCATAAATCTGAAAACTGACACCTTTGCTACAACAAAAACACTTCACATTTGTCCTTTATAAAGGAAGGAGTTATGTTTTACCTCAACTACAAAGAACCAATGGTAATTATTATTCACTCTACTGTAATGAGAATCAACCACTGAATGGTGACTGAATTAATATGTTCCCTTGCTCTATGTGAAAAGCATAGATAATCTTCAAGATTTTTTGTGATATGAAAGGTAGATTTATTTAATAAGTAGAAACCTGGCCACCACCTACTGGCAGACACATAATCACATTCTCATGCCTAAGGCTCTTTCCTAAACTTTGAAGAAAAGAGGAAATTACATTCTCATTTTTCTTTGGTTATAGAAAGAGTCATCCCTCATGGGAGGGGGCAAAGAGGGTGGCCTTTACATAGGTAGATCTACCCCCAAAGAAAACACATACTTTCTGTATTCAAGTTCTATTGTGTGTTGGATTTAGTTTTTTAACACAATTTAAATTGTCATACCATTGTCTAATAGAACACTTGTTTGTTCAGTAAACATTTAAATGCAAAAGGTAATAAAAGTAGCAAAATGTTGATGTGTGTAAGTCAACTCCATTGTTTTACAACAGTTGATAATTAGGAATTTCTTTCTGAATCCAGAAATGCTGGGTAAAAATATGTAAACTCTACAATAACTATATTTTTGACAGTGAGTGATTAAATGAAACATGTTTTGATTACTTTGACTTTTCAATAGACATTTAATTTAGAAGAACCACCACTACTGTAGGGCAATTTTTGTCTTATTAGAACAGTTGTAGGTTTACAGAAAAGTCACTCAGAAAATGCAGAGTCTCTAAATATCCTACCACCCACAAACACAATTTTCCCTATTATTAACATTTTGCATTAGTGTGATATCTTTGTTGGAACTGATGAACTAATATTATTATAATTATATTATTAACCATATTCCATAGTTTACATTAGAGTTCACTCTCTGTTTTGTACAGTTCTCTATGTTTTGTGTTTTAAATTTTTTGTTGTGGTGATATATCTACAACTTTTTAAATACCTCTACTGCTAGAATTATACAAGAGTGGGAGCACCCAGGCTATTATTATTTGTGAAACTTGCTCAAGAATGGCTCCAAGCTTAAAATGAGAAAATTGATGGTTTTACTGTAATCGGGAACCAGAAGTGATTAACATTTTTGATAGCAATGAGTCTAATTCTATTTCATTCCCTCACTGCCAAGGTGGTCCTTTTGTAGGATAAGTTTGCTTCCAAATTATATTCCATTTTTGTAAGTTGCGGTAAGTTAACCGGAGTCCCTGTATGGATGGTTATTTCAGGTTTTTATTCCTTCTAATGTTGGTACCCTCACCACTCTCCAAT